>NC_056729.1:1621719838-1621842338 GCF_019279795.1 Protopterus annectens
GATATCTGTAGTGCTGTACACAGTTATGTAGTCACTTGTATCTCTAGTGCCGTATACAGTTATGTAGTCACTGATATCTGTAGTGCTGTATACAATTAAGTAGTCACTGATATCTGTAGTGCTGTATACAGTTATGTAGTCACTGATATCTGTAGTGCAGTATCACTATTATCTGCAGTGATGTACACAGTTATGTAGTCACTAATATATGTAGTGCTGTACACAGTTATGTAGTCATTGATATGTAGTCAGTGATATCTGTAGTGTTATATACAGTTATGTAGTCACTGATATCTGTAGTGCTGTACACAGTTAGGTAGTCACTTGTATCTCTAGTGCCATATACAGTTATGTAGTCACTGATATCTGTAGTGCTGTATACAGTTAAGTAGTCGCTGATATCTGTAGTGCTGTATACAGATATGTAGTCACTAATATCTGTAGTGCTGTATACAGTTATGTATTCACTGATATCTGTAGTGCAGTAAGTATCGGTAGTGCTATACACTGTTATGTAGTCACTAATATCTGTAGTACTGTTCACAGTTATGTAGACATTGATATCTGTAGTGCTGTACACAGTTATGTAGTCAGTGATATCTGTAGTGTTATATACAGTTATGTAGTCACTGATATCTGTAGTGCTGTACACAGTTATGTAGTCACTAAGGGTAAGTTATGTACTACTAAGGGTAATGCTGCTCAATGCCAGAAGTCTCAATCTCAAGATGCACGCACTCGAGGCCCTTCTCAATATGGAGAACATCGATGTCTGTGCTGTGACAGAAACCTGGTTCAAGGCTCCTGAGAGCACCCCAGCACTAACAGGTTTCACCTCATATCATGCGTTCCGGCCCCAAAATCCAGACAACACCAAGAAAGGAGGGGGGGTGTCCATATTCATAAAGGACACCCACACCTCAAGGTTAGTGGCAATGCACGATGCATCGGAGACCATCCAGGTGCAATTAACCATAGGCAAGACTGCTCTGCAATTTGTAGCATGTTACAGGCCACCCTCTCAAACTCCGGAACCTCACATGGCCTTCCTGAAAACATTGGAGGGGATAAATGTATCTCCAAACACCATCATACTGGGTGACTTCAACTACCCTAATATAGACTGGGAACACTACTCAAGCCCGAACACTCTAACCCAAAGATTCCTGGAGTTCATAAACTCAAATGCCATGGAACAACTAGTCACCATCCCCACAAGAGGAGAAAACATACTTGATCTCATCATCACGAACATGGGATCAAAATGTTCAACACGGAAGTATACCCCTCACTGGTGAGATCAGATCATAAACTAATCTCGCTGGAGGTCCTCATCCCCCACCTGAAACAAAAAGACAACAGTGAAAAACTTCTCAAAAGCCGATTTCACACTTCTAAAAACTAGTGTGGTCTCCTTTAAGGCGCCTGAGCCAGTGGTAAACATTACTCAAACCGCTGAATCACTTACAAATGCCTTCTACCAGCACCTACAGGACTGCATGGATCAGGCAATCCCAAACAAAACTAAGACTCTCTGTACCAAAGGCAAGCGTCCAGTCTGGTGGACCCCAGCCATAAACAAGCTCTACAACAAAGGAGGAAGCTACTACAAGATAGAGCAAAATCCTTGAAAGGTAAGACACCTTTGATCATTATAAGTAAAAACTAAGAGCTCTCATAAAATCATCCAAGGCAAATTTTGAGAGAAAAATCGCCAAGGACTCTAAAGAGAATCATAAGGCCTTCTTTAGCTATGTTAGAAACCTAGGAGGAAACTCCCAGATATGCTCAGAATTAGTTCAAAATGATGTGAAAATTACTGAACCTACACACATTGCTAACATACTGGCTGACAGGTTCAGTGCAAACTTCTCCCCCTCCCCAAAAGGAGAGATATCTATTCCAGAGGATTGTAGCCCCCAAACATCTCCAACGCCCAGGTGAGAACTGCCCTCACTAAGGCAAAAAACACAGCATCCATGGGACCGGATGGTGTCCCCGGCTGTGTGCTTCATGAACTCAATGAGGAATTAAACCCACAGTTAGGACAGCTGTTTAATCTTAGCCTCACCTCAGGATACGTACCCAAGGAGTGGCGCACGCGACTGTGGTCCCACTTCATAAGGGCGGTGCCTCCACAGACCCTGAAATTACCGCCCCATTAGCTTGACAAGCCTTATCTGCAAAGCCATGGAGAGGATCATAATGGAACTCATAAATAAAGACATAGGGAACTTGCAGACTTTGGATCCAACCCAGTTTGGCTTTGTCAAAGGCAGATCCTGCCTCTTAAACTTGGTTGACTTTTTCGAGACAGTCACCAAGGCCATTGATGAGGGAAAGGCAGTCCATACAGCCTACCTCAACCTGGCAAAGGCCTTCAACACAATACCCCACTCAGGTATCATCGAAAAACTCATCAGCTTGAATGTAAACCCATACATCACAAGATGGGTTGCAAACTGGCTAAGTGACAGAACCCACAGGGTCAGAGTTGCTGGAGCCATGTCAGACTCAAAGCCTGTCACAAGTGGTGTCCCACAGGGCTCAGTCCTGGCTCCACTCTTGTTCGGCATCTACTTTTCTGAAGTACAAGCAAACACAGGAGGGTTATGGCTGACAAAGTTTGCAGATGACTGCAAACTGGGCGCCATAGTCGAAAACACATCTGACACAGATATCCTCCAGAAGGGCCTCACAGAAATGGATAACTGGTGCCAGAGCCATGGCCTGAAGTTAAACGCCAAAAAATGCATAGTCATACCCTTCAGGAAAAACAAGGTTACCCCTAGCTACCATATAGGTGGCAATCCACTGAGCACAGAAAAAGTCATCAGAGATCTGGGGACCCAGGTTGACAGTAGCCTTTCGTTTGACACTCATGTTGCTAAAGTAGTTAGGAAAACCTTCTATATCACCCACCTGATCATGAAGGGATTCACATCTAGATCAAGGGAGGTCATCGTCCCCCTGTACTCATCATTCATTAGACCTATGATTGAGTACAATGCCCCGTTCGGAATGTATCTGACCAGACACCTGCTGCAGCTTGAAAGGCCCCAAAAGTTCCTCACCAAAAGGATAAAGGGTCTCAAAAATATGTCTTATGCTGCCCGACTGAAAGAACTCCAGCTCTATTCAGTCTCATACCGCTTGCTCAGAGGTGACCTGTGCCTGACATATAAGGCCATGTCAAACCCAGATTTGATGAATATGCTTCACCTCAAAAATCTAGATCCCTCAGAACCACAAGGGTGGGAGACTTAAACCTTGACACGGTTATAAATAGAACGTGCTGGAGGGACAGATTCATCACCCAGAGACTCCCTATGCTGTGGAACAAAATCCCGGTACATGTGAGGCAGAGCACCTCTCTGGCCTTGTTCAAGAGGAATCTTGACCAATGGATGGGAGATTGCAGATATACCCCAGGGATTACTTCAGTGTCACTGCTTGACAGAGGCACAGCAAAATGATAGGCATAGTTTTTATTCAAACTAAAGGGGTGGCGAAAGCCACATAACTATGGGCTAAGCTTATAAATGCCCTTGGGCAGATAGCCTAGTATGAACCTATGAACCTATGAACCTATCACTATTATCTGCAGTGCTGTACACAGTTATGTAGTCACTAATATCTGTAGTGCTGTACACAGTTATGTAGTCATTGATATCTTTAGTGCTGTACACAGTTATGTAGTCAGTGATATCTGTTGTGTTGTATACAGTTATGTAGTCAATTGTATCTGTAGTGCTATATACAGTTATGTAGCCACTGATATCTGTAGTGCTGTATATAGTTAAGTAGTCACTAAGATCTGCAGTGCTGTATACAGTTACATACTCACTAAGATCTGTAATGCTGTACACAATTATGTAGTCACTAAGACCAGTAGTGTTGTACACAGATATGTAGTCACTAATATCTGTAGTGCTGTACACAGTTTTGTAGTCACTGATATCTGTAGTGCTTTAGTCACTATTATCTGTATGCAGTCATGTAGTCAGTAATATCTGTAGTGCTGTGCACAATTATGAAGTCACTAATATCTGTATTCCTGTTTACATTTATGTAGTAATTGATATCTGTAGAGCTGTATACAGTTATGTAGTCATTAATATCTGTAATGCTGTATACAGTTATGTGTTCACTGATATCTGTACTGCTGTATGCAATTATGTAGTGACTAATATCTGTAGTGTTGTATAAAGTTATTTAGTCACTAATATCTGCAGTGCTGTATAAAGTTATGTAGTCAATGATATCTGTAGTGCTGTACACAGCTATGCAATCACTGATATCTGTATTGCTGTATACAGTTATGTAGTCACTAATATATGTAGTGCTGTATACAGCTATGTAGTCACTGATATCTGTAGTGCAGTATCACTAATATCTGCAATGCTGTACACAGTTATGTAGTCACTAATATATGTAGTGCTGTACACAGTTATGTAGTCAATGATATCTGTAGTGCTGTACACAGTTATGCAGTCACTGATATCTGCATTGCTGTATACAGTTATGTAGTCACTAATATCTGTAGTGCTGTATACAGCTATGTAGTCACTGATATCTGTAATGCAGTATCACTAATATCTGCAGTGCTCTACACAGTTATGAAGTCACTAATATCTGTAGTGGTGTACACAGTTATAAAGTCACTGATATCTGTAGTGCTGTACTCAGTTATGTAGTCACTGATATCTGCATTGCTGTATACAGTTATGTAGTCACTAATATCTGTAGTGCTGTATACAGCTATGTAGTCACTGATATCTGTAATGCAGTATCACTAATATCTGCAGTGCTCTACACAGTTATGAAGTCACTAATATCTGTAGTGCTGTACACAGTTATGAAGTCACTGATATCTGTAGTGCTGTACACAGTTATGTAGTCACTGATATCTGTAGTGCTGTACACAGTTTTATAGTCAATTATATCTGTAGTGCTGTGCACAGTTATGTAGTCACTTTTTTCTGTAGTGCTGTATACAGTTATGTAGTCACTGATATCTGTAGTGCTGTATACAGTTAAGTAGTCAGTAATATCTGTAGTGCTGTATACAGTTATATAGTCACTAATATCTGTAGTGCTGTATACAGTTATGTAGTCACTGATATATGTAGTGCTGTATACAGTTATGTAGTCACTAATACCTGTAGTGCTGTATACAGTTATGTAGTCACTGATATCTGTAGTGCAGTGTAACTTTTATCTGCAGTGTTGTACACAGTTATGTAGTCACTAATATCTGTAGTGCTGTACACAGTTATGTAGTCACTATCTTTAGTGCTGTATACAGTTATGTAGTCAGTGATATATGTTGTGCTGTATACAGTTATGTAGTCACTTGTATCTGTAATGCTGTATACAGTTATGTAGTCACTAATATCTGCAGTGCTGTACACTGTTATGTAGTCACTAATATATGCAGTGCTGTATACAGTTATGTATTCACTATCCCTGTAAAAGTATAAACAGAATGCAGGCAATCTAAAGAGCTCAAAAATCAGTGTCAGATATATTGGACAAGGTATTTTAAGAATGGCTTATGTAACTTAATACATATATCCATGGGATAAGATGAGAGTGACAAAGCATATAATAAACTTTCAAGTATGCCCTTCACATCCATTCTTTGAGATCATGAGATAATGTTGTGATGAATACTAGTAATTGTCATTCAGTATTAAAATACTTAAAATGAAACAATATGTTTTCTTTATCTCTAGTTTTGATGTTTTCATGTTTTGTGGGGCTTTGTCACCATGTTTCCCCATTCCCCTGTGCAACTGTCTATGTCCCTTCTACCCTCCCTTGCTAGATTTTTTTTTATCTTTTCCTATCAAGGGAATATATAAACAGGTGCTCTGTTTTGGTACCAAATTGTAAAATCTGATTCCTCTTTGCCTGCATGTGGGCATGGTAAAAATATTTATATGCTGACTGTAATGGCAACACTAAAAGTCTATCATCAAAGGCCTACTCTTTCAGATTTACAAAAAATGGTGATTATAAGGTTTCATGTCACAGTCTGCCATAATGTATGAGGATGACTTAATATATGAACTCAATCTATGACTGATTCTGTCACTGAACTCAAAAGACATGTACAGAGAAACATTTCTAAAATATGATGGATTAAACTCCATTTTCTAATATTTTTGCTGTATGATCGGGTGTCAGAATACAATGCATGAATCAGGAGGAGATGCAGCTCACATTACCTCTTTAAAGACACTGAAATTTAACTACTGTCATTTTAGGAGTAACAGAGTAACAGCTGCTTGCTTTACAGCAGAGAACCATCTGCAGAGAAATAAGTGTTGTTTTATATGTTCAAGAAGTCTCCTGCAATGACTATATTATGGCAAGTAACAAACATTTTGGACATCAAGTTGTGAAGCCTCATATTTTATTCATCACTGGATAGTTAAGTCAGACTCATGCTTACATGTATTCATTAACAATTCTTTGAGGTGAATAAATGACAAAAGGGAAAACAAAAAAATGTAAACAGAAGTAGCATTAAGTTCTGTTGTTTTATTCCTAATTTAGTCACAGCAGAAATATGTCTTAATCCCCTCCATCCTGCCCCTTTGGTGAAAAATGCCGGTGTCAGGTTCAAAGGTTAGCATACTTGCTTTGGATGCTGGAAGATAGGAATTCTGTTCCTACACCAGGTACTTAGATTAATTTTTCCAGCACTGACATTGCAGTACAGTGTATGTGTGTGTGTGTGTGTGTGTGTGTGTGGGGGCTGCATTTCTGAGTGTGCTGTCTTTCAAATAAGGCAGTTAAAGTGAGGTCTCATCTACCTGTGCTAATGGGTGGGTACTGAACTCCTGAGTGTGCCATCCTTCAGATATGAAGTTAAATGAATGTCCCATATGCCTCAGTTGGTGGCAGTTCAGGTGGATGAATACGATACCATGCCACTTTTTGAAAACAGTAAGGATGATTTATTAAAAGAATGGCACAATAAAATTAGAAAGCAACCACATTAATGAAAAAAGACAAACAATATATGGATTTGGGATACTAGGTTGTGAGACAATTCCCTGCAGAGACAATTTGTTGAAGACACATGGCTAAATTGCATTCTATAGTTATGACTCTGAGAAAATGCACTGTGGGCACAGAGAAGGACACAGCACCCTGCCCACAGCTGAAATATGTGCATGTCCCTCAAACCCTAAGGGCAGCAAGTGGTATGGCAGGTACTTATGTCAGGATGTCCAGGGGACATGTCAGTTTCAGAGGAAATGCAATGTCCAACAGGGAATGCTTTTAGTTATATGTCAAGGGAGTGATTGGTAGTGTGCTTGCTGTAAAGTACATCCTCAGGAAAAAACAAATTGCAGAAGAGTGTAAAAGCATGGAAGACGTGCTGTATGTTGCTGTAGTTACACTTATACTCCAGTATGTATTTTATGTTATGTTCCCTAGACAGAATGGTGTGGATCCCTATTGAAAAGTAGGCACTTGCAATGCCAAGTGCTGAAAAGCCAGGAAAAAAAAAGACTGAAAACATAGGAGAAAAATTAACCTCAAAAATCCCTCTTCTCCTTAAAACCTCCCACCACCACTCCAAACTTATATATACCATTTGTATGATTGCCATACCTTGGAGGAAGGGGAACATTCTGAGAAATGGCATCTTGGACTTAGTATAAACAAGTCTGATTTTTTAGTCATTTAGTCTCCTGGATTCGGGGCTCACTATGGCGGGTCATAGCATTTCAAATGGTTACTAAATGGCTCTCCTACAAGGAGTAACAGACTGTCCCCTGAGCAGAGATTCTTTATGGGCATGCATTGCATCTTGCATTACAATACAAAGCTCAGTGAGATGCACAGTAAGCCACTTGTGCCACGTCTCCACCTGATTGTACATCCATGCGATATCTAGATTAGACACGTGACATATATTACAGATTACCCACCTTGCAATTCATTATTCCAGCTGTGGACATGATGCTGTAAGCTTCTCTATGCCCACAGTGAGTTTGTAACAGCCACATGTCTCTTCAGTATAACTACAATTCAGCCATGTGTTCCCATACAGATGTTCTTGCAGGGAAATGTCTTGTAAATTATAAACCCAAATGCATACTAGATACTCTTTGTACAAAATATACAATCTAACAGTGCCACTCTGTATGCAATTACATTTCCAGAACTAGCATCTAATGTTATCCAAACTGTTGCATAAAGTCAATTTTTGATTATATAAGAGCTCCACGCTTTAAATCTTCCATAAATACAAGACATGTTAGGACAATTCTGCCTATCAACTCAACATCCTCCATTTACTCATTTGCATGCACCCTGCATAAGATGAAGTTCATTTGCAGAAATCTCCCTTTTTCTGCTAAAGTGGTGCAATCGTCTTTCAAAAATGTTTAGTCCTTCCAAAGGTTAAGAATATTTTCAGTAGTTTCCCTTGTATTATAAACAGGGCACAAACTTTCCTTCTTTTGCTTATACTACATGAATCACTTTCACATGAACCTTATTTAATAGTATACTGCAAAGAAAATAAGAAAATCCATCTATTGTAATAATAATAATAATAATAATAATAATAATAATAATAACTGGATAGGCCCACTGGACATAGAGTCTCTTTTCAGGGATGGCCTGGGAGCAATGTCTGGTTAAGTAATTTACTCAAGGTCACACACTAGGCAAATTAAGCCTGAGGCCATCAAATTCTGTGCCACTGGAACTAGAGCTCATAGCCTTAACCTGCTGTGCCAGCTGCCAGAAAAAAATAATGTGTCAACTGACCTAGGAAGGTGTTGAAAGTGCATTTTTCTCATCTGTAGTTATACACGTTATCTGTTGCACCACTGGCCCTAGCATATCCGTAACCCCACAAAAGATTTCTGCAGTCTCCATGTGGCCTCCTTAATGGTATCTTGAAGACGTTCCCAAGGACTAGAATAATACAACTGAAACATCAGCGCCTTATATCATTTAATTTTTTTAGCAAGTTGATTCTGTAAACTATTCTTGTAAAGAAGACATTCCATATAATGTTCATGCAGTTCTGACAATGTCACAGGTTTCCTCTTCTTTCCCCCCAGTACCACACAAACATTTCTATATTTAACATCTAAGATCTGGCCTCATGTCATGCTGTACACCAGTATCTTTTTTCAACACCAATAAATAAATGCATAAATAAGTCACATGATGAAATAAATAAAACCTCCTATTTTCTTTTTCATTATAGGCAATCCCTCTCATCACTAAATTCTATTTCATACCCTACAACATGTACAATAAATATTCAAAGACAATTTTGTCTAGCCTCCAAGGTGGCATATATACCCTGCATAACTAAGTCAACTTGCCCAGAATAATAGAATGCAACAAATAAAACTTTTTAGCAAGAGATTAAAGAAAGAATTTCTAGAACAATATCCCTAATGTCCTGTATTAAGCTTTCCATTGATGTGAAACTGCCATTTCTATCCCAAAATAAATACCTAAAACTGAAATCACATAAACTGTATCATTCTATTTTCTTTTTTTCTGGTCACCCTTAGGACATCATGCAACCATCCTGACCCTCAGTGGTCCATGTCCATGTCAGGCCTAACAGCTTTATCTCCTACCCCCTGGACCCCCTGGACTTACTCTAATACTTCTTAGGCCAGTCATGGATCCTAAGAGTATCCTGAGGGCATGGCTGTCTCCACTTCCTTCTTGGGGGGGGGGTCTTTTTTTATTTATATGCCTGCCCCTCTTCCCTGCCCCACCACCCTCACTCATTAACTACATTTGAGGGCAAATCCCCCCTTTGAACCATGCCACCCCAAGTAGAGTGCCAACAATGAATGCTTGCCCACCCTGTATGAGCAAGCACATCCCTCCCTGCCAATCTGTCAATCACCTGAGCTGCTAATCAAACCCAAATTGACTGGGTCATAGGCAGGGCTTTTTCCCTGTATGTCACTGGAGTGGCCCATGTATCGCCATATTCTTTACATCTGTGAGGATTCAACACCAAGTTAACTAAGAGAAAACATTATGCTGCACCATATACAACTTCTTTGACCTAAACCTTATTCTGAACCAGCATAATGAAATCACCCCATAATTTAGTACCATAGGTAAATTCACATTTGTAATAAACAGAGCACAAGCAATGTGATAGAAAAATGATTTCTTCAGATTCTTGTCAGTAAGTATTGGTGTCCCAAAAAGATCTATACTAGGACCCATATGCTTCAACATAATGATCAATGACGTCTACGCTGCTACAAAAAAACTGTTACCCTAATTCAATACATTGATGACTCACCCCCTAATCTCCTCTGCCAAATCTCTCTCTAAACTCCAAGACCTTACACAACAATCCTTTTTTATAGATTGAAACATGACTAAATTATTCACAACTTCTTCTAAACCCTAAAAAAAATTAAATTACTTCACTTCACCCCAAAATAACACTATTCACTATCATCTCTGCCAACCAAATCATATCAGAACATGTTAACCATACAAAATTACAAGGTGTCATCAAAATGACCAGTTGAAATTTGATCCCCATGTATCACACATGATTTAAAAAAAAAATCATGAAAAACTAGGTACATCATACAACGTAAAAACCTACCTCACTGGCGTAGCCAGAGGAAGTATAGCCTTACAATTGTTACTGACATCTCTCCACTAGGCAGCCTCAATCTTCGATCTGCCTCCAAGTGACACAACTCTCAAAACTTTAGCAGTGTTATAACAAAACAGCCAAACATGCAGTAAACTATAACAACAGAACACACCACTGCTGTGCCCTCAGAGAATTAAACTGCTTAGACCTACCACATCACCTAGTTTTTTCTCAGCTAACTACAATACAGAACTTCTCTATAAGCCAGAAAATTGATCAGCCCTTACCAACTTAATGCAAGACAACTCCCCCAATAGACTTTTACACTCAAGAGGAAAATCACTAATCACCACAAATAAATAATTAAATACTGCAGGTGACTCTCTGTATTCAAATAATGTAGCTAAATTATGGAACCATATCCCTCTACCACTGAAATTCACCCAGAATGCAAACTTATTTAAAATACAACAAAAACGTCACCTATTAAATCAATGGATCTTCTCTTGTACATCTCCTGGACAAATGCCACTGTTATCTTCAGCTTGTCGCATCATCAAGCCCTTTCATTTCATTCAGAATTCTATGCCTCACAACCAGTCTTTTATCAGTACCTGAACAGTTTTACTTGCATCTCCCAGTTGTACACATTGTTTTGTGGCAGTGCCCACCCCCACCTCTATATTTCTGATATAAACCTGATAGCCATAAATATATATATATATATATATATATATATATATATATATATATATATGTATATATGTATATATAGGTTTACTATCATAAATTCGAAAATCAGAAAAAATTGTGTCTGCATTTTCGAATTTATACATCGGAAATGAACATTTCCGAATTAACCTAAAGTCGAAAACAACTGTGTATTGTTGAAAATGTCGCTCGCGACATTTACGGCAATACACACCACTCCCACCCGTCCCGTAACTACCTACCTACCTACCTAGCCTAAACTCACAGTTATGCAGGGGGGCAAGCCCCCTGCACTAATGAGGGGCTGCCCACACCCCTACCTTAATATTCCAACTCCGAAATCGCACTACAGTGAGGAAAGGGATGTATTTCCCTAACCGCACTGTACCGCGATCCCCTCACATGAGCGACCGTTAGAATTGCGAAAGCACAGTCCATTCGCAATGGTAATGTTCGCTCACATCACCTGCCGAAATATGAAGTATTCCAACATCTGTTGTTCGAATACTTCATAGCTGTGCAAGTGCACGTCGGCATTGTGATGGTAAACCGTATATATATATATATATATATATATATATATATATATAAAATAGTATTTTAACTGGCTTTGCACCCCACCTCTTCAACATGATATTAATATTTTCTGCCCCACCTAGATCCTTCCGTCACCTCCATTTATCTGAATTTGTAAGCACTAATCACATCATCTATTATCTATCTAAAAAACCCACTAATACACCAATTCAAATGCTCAACGTTCAACATATGCTAATGCATAAACATCTTTTATACTTTAATAATTACCTCTTTTTTCATATCAATGTAATCTAATTAACAAATGCATGTGTTATTGTTAATGTATATTATTTAATGTCTGTTCATATGGTCATAGGAAGTTACTAGGCTGTTGGCCCTGAGGACCTTATAAGCCTAGCCAAGAGTTTAGCCCATGCATAAACAAATCAGCACCCAATACCCCTGTCCAGCAGAGACATGGGTGGAATCCCAGGGATATATTCTCTATTTCCCATCCAGTTATCAAGATTGCACTTAAAAAGGAGTAAAGAGGTACTTTGTTTGACGTGGAGAGGGAGTCTATTCCATAGATGGGGGAGTCTCTGGGACAGAAATCTGTCCCGCCAGCAAGTCCTATTGATGTCACAGACAAGGTTGAGGCCGCATGTGTGGGTTACTTCAGTGGAGCTTGACTTGTGGATATGCAGCAGTCCCATCAAGGCAGGGTCCGAAATTGCCTTGTATGCCAGACAGAGGTCACCTCTGAGGAGTCTGTATGAAACAGAGTAGAGGGACAGGGCTTTTAGCCTATCTGTGTAGGGTAGATTTTTGAGGCCCTGGATTCTCCTGGTGAGGAACCTCTGTGGTCTCTCCAGCTGCTGTATGGACTTTGCATGTATAATACTGATGTGTATTTGAAAATGGTAGTAATATGCTGGACATTTTCTTCACGGGCCTCCACTGGAAAGTTTTTTTTGACAAAACTCATTTGGACAAATATGGTAAACACAAGCAAAATAAATAAAATGAAGTATAAAAAAATACCCACCACAGTCCTCACTAGCACTCAGACCACCCCTTCTATGGTTCAAAAGCTACCTGTCTAATAGGTGTCAGTTGGTAGGTAAAATGGCACTCCATACTCTCGCCTTACCTCTCGGTCACCACCATTGTACCACAAGGCTCTATCCTTGGTCCCTTCCTCTTTAACATTTTTACCAACACTAAGGATACCCTAATGCAATACACAGATGATTCCACTCTCATTTGCACATCTGACAATGTGGTACACCTCTAAAAAATTACCCAGGAAGCTTAAGCAACTACTGAAAGATGGCTTCAAAACTCACAACTCAAACTCAACCCAAAAAAGACCAAACTACTACTTTTTTCCCCTAAATCCCTCTCTCATCAAAAGCTAAATTTAAAGTCCTCTCTCTTAATAATACTACCATTGAAGTCACTTCTCATAGAAAACTATTAGGGGTGATGGATGATGATCTTACATTTGACCTGTATATATAAAATTGCATTAACAAAACTCATCAGCAACTAGGCATGCTTTACAGAGCCAAAACTTTCTTATCAATGCAACTAAAACTACAGTCTCCGCTACTTATCTCCTCCTGACTCTTCTTTATGGTGCTCCCATCCTTACTAACCTCCAGGTTTCACAAAAACTGAAACTTTTACAATGGTATAATAAACTTGCTAAATTTGCAGCACATACTCCTTTCATAACCCACTACTGTATGGCACTGAAAAGCCTAAATTGGTTAGAACTGCCACATCAACTAATATATACTCAACTTCTTACCACCTATAAAATTATCCAGAGTCCATCTGCCTATTCAGCATTAAAAAACATTCAACACAACTATGTTCCCAGTCGGTCATTGCGATCCAGTGACCAAAAACTCCTGTCTGTCTATAAACTAGAAAATTTGCTGGGTATTGTCTATACTCATACAAGATCACTAAAGTCTGGAACTCCTTACCTGTATCTTTCAGGTCTATACCCACCCTCCCATCTTTCAAAACCACTCTGAAAGACTTCCTAGCTAAAATCTGGCTTTGTTCTTGCTCAAAATGAGGATAACCTATATCCCTAAATGTGAACAAGTACCGTGTCTTTCCTTATACCTCCTTTCTCTCCATTCTTTACTTATTTCCTTACTGCTATCTAATTCTCTATCTGATTTTCTCTGTAAATATACCATAAGCCTGCTTTCCTTCACTTCATATTGGAATTCTTATTTGTATTGCAATAACTGACCTTTAATTTCTCTACAAACAGTCTAACGTTTCTCTAAATATTAAATGATTGTCGGCACAGTTATTTTATTTTTTTATTTTATTTAACATTTGTTGACCGGGAAAGTCCGACTAGGTTCCACAGAGCCTATTTTCAGCGGAGGCCCGGGGAGAAATGCTCCAGATTGGTTGGTGCCTCATGGCAAGAGATTCTCTGGGTGCCTTCTGTGCAGAGTTTGCATGTTCTCCCTGTGTTCACATGGGTTTGCTCTGGGTTCTCCGGTTTCCTCCCGCAATCCAAAGACATGCATCTGGAGCATTTCTCCCCGAACCTCCACTGAAAACAGGCTCTGTCCTAGTCAGACTTTCCTGGTCAACAAACAATAAATAAATAAAAATACCTTGAATCAATTCTTAACCACTGTTTTTGTATTATGTATTATGTATAATTTGTTATAATTATTTAAACTGCATATGTTTTTGTTTTATTTTGGAATATTGCAAAATTATGATTCCAGATACTGGCTAAGGCTCTAGCTACCCCTTTAGTGCCTTTTTTTAGGCAAGGTTCAAATGACAAATTCACCACCCTAACAGGTACAGGCAAGAAGAATCTGAGGGTATTGCTACTCAATGCTAGAAGCCTAAACCTCAAAATGCACTCTCTCGAGGCACTCCTTAAAATGGAGAACATCGACATCTGTGCAGTGACAGAGACCTGGTTCAAGGCTCTAGAGAGTACCCCTGCATTACCAGGCTATAATTCATACCACACCTTTCGGCCACCTAACCTGGACCTAAACACTAAAGGCGGAGGCGTGTCCATATTCATTAAGGATATCCACACCTCCAGGATAGTTGCTCAGCATAATGCATCCGAAATTATCCAAGTGCAACTAACTCTGGGCAAGACAGCAATCCAAATTGTAGCTTGCTACAGATCCACCACCATGCCCCAGCATTCCCACTCCTCATTTCTTAATACACTGGAAAATATTAGAGTACAACCTAACACCCTAATAATGGGCGATTTCAACTACCCTACCGTTAACTGGGAAAACTACACATGTACAAACTCTTGTGCTCAACGTTTTCTGGAATTCATAAATTCCAGTGCCATGGATCAACTTATCCACACCCCCACCAGGGGCAGAAATATCCTAGACCTGGTTATTACCAACATGGGCAACCAGTGCTCCACACCAGAGGTTAATTCCTCGTTGGTCAGATCCGAACACAAGCTAATCACCCTAGACATCCACATCACTCCCCCACCCCCATTAGGGAAACCACAGTAAAACATTTCTCCAAAGCCAACTTCACACTTCTTAAGACAGAAGTGGCAAACTTCACGACACCCATGCTGACGGACAATAGAGGTATGACTGCTGAATCCTACACAAATGCACTTTATAAGCACTTACACGAGTGCATGGATCGTGCAATCCCTAACAGAACCAAGATGCTATCCTCCAAAAAAAGGAAGCCAATCTGGTGGTCCCCTGCCATAAACAAACTCTACAACAAAAGAAAGAAACTGTTGCAAAAAAGAGTAAAATCCCATGATTGGAGGAACTCCCTGGTCAGCCTCATTAAGAAGCTGAGATCCCTCATAAAATCCTCCAAAGCTAGTTATGAAAACAAAATCGCCACTGACTCTAAAGACAACCACAAAGCATTCTATAGCTATGTTAAGAATCTCAATGGCAACACTCAGATCTGCTCTGAGTTACAGCACAATGGCACTAAATATACAGAACCAACTGATATTGCCAACATCCTGGCAGATAGGTTCAGTGCTAACTTTACCCCTCTGTCATCCCCTAAAGGGCCTATCTCTATACCAGAAGAATGCAAAGTTCCTGTAATCATGGCTGCACAGGTAAAAAACACACTATCCAAAGCCAAGAACACAACATCCATGGGACCTGACGAAATCCCACACTGTGTTCTACATGAACTACATAACGAACTGGCACCCCACCTAAGTACCATGTTCAATCATAGCCTCACCTCAGGCTATGTGCCCACTGAATGGTGCACAGCAACAGTTATCCCACTCCACAAAGGGGGAGCCACCACAGACCCCAGAAACTACCGCCCCATTAGCCTAACGAGCCTGGTCTGCAAGGCTATGGAGCGTATCATCATGGAACTTATAAACAATGACATTGGTAATGTCCAAACTCAGGACCCTACCCAGTTCGGGTTTGTAAAAGGCAGATAATGTCTCCTACACCTGATAGACTTCTTTGAAGCAGTCACCAAAGCCGTAGATGAGGGTAAGGTGGTTCACACAGCCTATCTAGATCTCGCCAAGGCTTTCGACACCATCCCCCACTCTGGAATTATAGATAAACTCACTAAACTGGGTATAAATCCCTATGTCACAAGATGGGTTGCCAACTGGCTCACTGACAGAACCCACACTGTGAAAGTAGTAGACTCCAAATCCAACTTCAGACCAGTGACAAGTGGAGTACCACAGGGTTCAGTCCTGGGTCCTCTCCTGTTTGGTATCTACTTCTCTGAAGTACAGGCCAACACAGAAGGTCTTTGGCTAATGAAGTTCGCAGATGACTGCAAACTAGGAGCCATAATCAAAACTCCAAAAGCTGTGGACATCCTATAAAAGGGCCTCGCTGAGACAGATGCCTGGTGTCAAAGCCATGGCCTCAAGCTCAATGCCAAAAAGTGCATTGTTATCCCTTTTGGTAAAAACTCAGTACCCATGAACTACCACATATGTGGTAGTCTACTTAACACCGAAAGTGTGATAAGAGACCTTGGGACACAGGTGGACAGTAGTCTCTCCTTTGATAATCACATTGCCACAGTAGTCAGGAAATCCTTCTATGTGGCACACCTCATCACAAAAGGTTTCTCATCCAGGAAAAAAGAGGTCATTGCTCCCCTCTATTAGTCACTCATTAGACCCATTATAGAGTACAATGTCCCTTTTGGTATGTACCTCACAAGACATCTACAACAACTGGAAAGGCCACAGAAATACCTTACAAAGAGGATTATTGGCCTCAAAGAGATGCCCTATGCAGACCGTCTCAAAAAACTGCAGCTTTACTCCGTTGCATATCGCCTACTCAGAGGCGATCTCTGCCTAATGCACAAAGCTATGTCAAACCCAGAGCTTTTAGACATGCTCCACTTAAAGAAATCCCAATCCCTACGAGCTACATGCTCTACGGACCTAAACCTCGTCACCACAATAAACAGAATATGCTGGAGGGATAGATTCCTGTCCCAGAGGCTTCCCATACTCTGGAACAAACTACCTATCTATATCAAACAAAGCTCCTCATTAGCACTCTTCAAGAAAAATCTTGATGATTGGATGGGAGATAGGAAATTCACCCCGGGGATCACTTCTGTGGCTCTGCTTGACAGTGGCACAGGAAAATAATTTTCTTGGGTGGCGAAAGCCAGGGTACATTTGGCTAGGCGTATATAGGCCCTAGGGCCAATAGCCTAGTACCTACCTATGAACCTATGAACCTAATAATTTGGAGCTTTTCTGTCCGGGCCTCCACTGCAAATTGGCTTCTACCAAGTTGGACTTGCTCCTGTAATCAAATGTCAATAAATACATAAATAAATAAATATATAACACTCAACCATACAATTAGCAGTGCTAGCGATGAAAGCAAAAAGAATCCCTCTCATACAACATCTCTGATGATCTCCTCCCTTCATCATCTTAATGACCCTATACACATAACCATTAGCTGACACCCTTATGAATTCAGTGCAGCGAAGAGGCCATCTATTCACCATCCTATTCTGACAAATTAAAGACCACAGTAAGTCATTATAAACATTATCAAAACTCTTTGAAATATTGCAACCTAGCTCTCTACCATGAAATATTACTATAGTTTATACTATTAACAATCTCCATGAGTATCAGAAATAAAGCCTTTAACATGTGTATATTTCATCCCATACAATCCTGCATGTTAAAAAATCAAACAATACTATTGCAAAATGCAACTGTTAAATTTAAATCAAAAAAAGAAACAGGATTCCAGTTTTTCAAATCATACTCTACCCCCTTTCCACAAAAACTTTATCAAAGCAACACAATCCCCCTTGTTCTGTAAACCATCTTAAAACCACTCATTCAACACAACCAGAAACGCTTCCTTTTTCATCAGACATCAGCCTGTTGAATTATAACTAAATTCATCATATTCATTCTGGAACATCACTTTCCTCACCCAACTGTAAAGCAGTCTCTCCAATTCCTCGAAAATACACTTTGCAGCAATAAGCTACTCTATTCTTTACAGAGCCTAGACACTCTCTAATATACATTTCACATTCCCCAATGTCTCTGTATGCATGTGCCTGACATCTACTCTGCATTTTACATTCCTCAATGTGTCTGTATGCATGTGCCTGACATCTACTCTGCATTTTACATTCCCCATTGTCTCTGTATGCATGTGCCTGTCATCTACTCTGCATTTTACATTCCCCAATGTGTCTGTATACATGTGCCTGACATCTGCTCTACATTTCACATTCCCATATGTCTCTGTATATATGTGCCTGACATCTACTCTACATTTGACATTCTCATGTCTCTGTATACATGTGCCTGACATCTGCTCTACATTACACATTCCCCAATGTGTCTGTATGCATGTGCCTGACCTCTACTCTACATTTTACATTCCCCAGTGTGTCTGTATGCATGTGCCTGACATCTACTCTGCATTTTACATTCCCCAATGTGTCTGTATGCATGTGCCTGACATCTACTCTGCATTTTACATTCCCCAATGTGTCTGTATACATATGCCTGACATCTGCTCTACATTTCACATTCCTGTATGTCTCTGTATACATGTGCCTGACATCTGCTCTACATTTCACATTCTCATATGTCTCTGTATACATGTGGCTGACATCTACTGTACATTTAACATTCTCATATGTCTCTGTATGCATGTGCCTGACATCTCCTCTGCATTTTACATTCCCCAATGTGTCTGTATACATGTGCTTGACATTTACTCTACATTTCACATTCTCATATGTCTCTGTATACATGTGGCAGACATCTGGTCTACATTTCATATTCCCATATGTCTCTGTATACATGTGCCTGACATCTGCTCTACATTTCACATTCCTGTATGTCTCTGTATACATGTGCCTGACATCTACTTTACATTTCACATTCTTGTATGTCTCTGTATACATGTGCTTGGCATCTACTCTAAATTTCACATTCTTGTATGTCTCTCTATACATGTGCCTGACATCTACTCTACATTTCACATTCTTGTATGCATCTGTATACATGTGCCTGACATCTACTCTACATTTCACATTCTTCAATATCTCTGTATGCATGTGCCTGATGTATACTCTACATTTCACATTCCCCGATGTGTCTGTATACATGTGGCTGACATCTCTCTTCCTAAAACGTGCTGCACCATCCGTAGCATACCCAGTTTCCATCCTAATTAACCGCTCTATCACAGAATCAACTGTTCCTACTCTTTGGAAAAAATTCTATGCAATTCCTATACACAAAGGTGGCAATTCCTTAGAACTCTCAAACTTCTGACCAGTTGCTATACTTTCTCCCCTCGCCAAAGTCCTAGAACTCTGTGTACACAAACAAATCATGGCCAACCTCCTACAATACAATCTGATCACCCCCTACCCAACACGGCTTTCATCCACACCACAGCACCTCCACTGCTCTCATCACCTTCACCAATACCATCTCCCTAGCCAGAGACAACAACAAACTCATTTCTTGTCTATTCTTAGATCTGTCTAAAGCCTTTGACACTGTCTCTCATCCAGTCCTTCTCTCAAAACTTTCTCAACTTAATCTTTCCCCAACAACTATTTCTTGGTTTAGCAGCTACCTCTCAGACCAGCACCAATCTGTCAAATGGCTCTCTGGTATCTCTCTCTTTCTTCCTATTAAAACAGGTGTCCCACAGGGCTCCATCCTTGGACCCCTCCTTTTTAACATCTTTACCAATGAATTTCACAACTCTTGTCCCCATTCGTCCCTCATACAGTACGCAGATGACGCTACCATTATATCTATAGCTGATAACCCAACTGAACTAATAACCCTCACACAAAAATCATTTAACCACACCAAAATTTAGATAATTCAACACCATCTCATACTTAACCCCAAAAAACAAAACTGCTACTCTTTCTCCCAAAATCCCACTTCTCACTTAAATCCTCCTTCACCAGCTCTTCACTCAACACCATAATAGCTCCAGAAACCCATACTAAGCTCCTCAGAGTAATCATAGATGACCAGCTGGAAAATTGACCTTCACATGCACCACAGTATTAAGAAAACACATCAAAAGCTTGGTCTTCTTTAGAGAAATAAACAATTTCTCACTCCTGAAACTAGAATAACTCTAGCCAATGCCTACCTCCTCCCCAATCTCTTGCATAGCGCACAAATCTATAGTAACCTCCAATCTCCACTTTTCTCCAAACTTGAATCTACCTGCAAAAAAGTGTTTAGATTTGCTGCAAACTTACCACCCAACTCTCACTGTCTGGCCCTCAAGTCACTACACTGGGTTGAGTTTCCAAACCACCTCATATTTACCCAACATCTCACTATCCACTCCTTTCTCAACAAGCCATCCTCCTGTCCAAGACTCTCTTCACTAGTCTCCCTCTACACTCCCACTCGAACACTTAGGAGTTTAGATCAACATCTGCTACAAATTTACAAACCTAACAAATGTGCAGGACAGAACTTATACAGCTACTCTGCAGCCATCCTCTGGAACAAGCTTCCCTTGACTCTAAGAAGCCTACCTGAGACCCACACTTTCAAGATCTCTCTTAAACACTACCTTACCCACCTCAAAACTTGCCCCTGCAACATCCCCCCTTGAACCTAGTACACATCTTGGTCTCTTCACACCTGTCTCACCCTCCCTTCATCAGCCTATTATCCATCTCATCCTCCCTCCCTACTATCTATCAACCCCTCTCTTCCCCACACACCTTCCTGCCACCCCTTACCTTTATACCCCAAGGCCTGCTCTCTCCTACCTACATGTTGTCAGTAAGTACATAACCTTTCTCAACTCTTCACAGGCCACCTATTTTATACTAGGACCCTCACAATTGCTAATCCATAAACCTATCAACTCATAGTCACCCCTCTACACTAACTCTACAAACTCCCACAAATCCCACTGCTCCTAACCTCCTACTTATCCTACTTACATCACCCTCAACTACCCTCCATCTGCTCTGACTCCATTACAACATTAAGCTGCCATCTAACTGTATCTGTGTTAAAACTCTCACCTGCCTCCGTATTTATATGTGATTAACAATCATAAATCTATTTGCGTATTTAGCAACATTTGTCTTCTACTATTTTTGCATTCTTCTATTGTGTATTGTGTAAACAGCAGAATTTTTTGTATTCTTCTACTGTATATTAGAGCTTTTCTCCCCGAGCCTCCGTTGAAAAAGGGCTCTGTCCCAGTCATACTATCCCGGTCAACAAATTTCAAATAAATAAATAAATCTACTCTACATTTCACATTCCCGTATGTTTCTGTGTACATGTGCCTGACATCTACTCTACATTTCACATTCCCATATGTGTGTATACGTGAGCCTGACATCTACTCTACATTTCACATTCCTGTATGTTTCTGTATACATGTGCCTGACATCTACTCTACATTTCACATTCCCGTATGTTTCTGTATACATGTGCCTGACATCTACTCTACATTTCACATTCCCGTATTTTTCTGTATACATGTGCCTGGACATCTACTCTACATTTCACATTCCCGTATGTTTCTGTATACATGTGCCTGACATCTACTCTACATTTCACATTCCCGTATGTTTCTGTATACATGTGCCTGACATCTACTCTACATTTCACATTCCCGTATTTTTCTGTATACATGTGCCTGACATCTACTCTACATTTCACATTCCCGTATGTTTCTGTATACATGTGCCTGACATCTACTCTACATTTCACATTCCCGTATGTCTCTGTATACATGTGCCTGACATCTACTCTACATTTCACATTCCCATATGTTTCTGTGTACATGTGCCTGACATCTACTCTACATTCCACATTCCCGTATGTCTCTGTATACACGTGCCTGACATCTACTCTACATTTCACATTCCCGTATGTTTCTGTGTACATGTGCCTGACATCTACTCTACATTTCACATTCCCGTATGTTTCTGTGTACATGTGCCTGACATATACTTCCACACAAGTCAAAATTTCATCTTGCCATCTCCCTTCCATTCCCGGTAAAGACAAAACCACTTTCGTGGAATAGTCATCTAACTGGAGAGTCCCACCAAACTAAGGCGGAACCTGTTTCTTACATTATCTTTTCCATAGAAGCAAATCCTTATTTGTAGCTGGTGCAGCTCAAAGAAGTCATGTTCCATACATAAAAAGTGAATCATTGCATAGAAGATGCCTGTGATAATTGTGCAAAAGAGAATCAGATAATAATTTTCCAGTCATGTAATACTCTCCCCAGTCTCATACTTTGGTAAATTTAATCTAAAGTTTTCCATCATGCAGACCAAGCAATTTTCAAATGATCCATTTGCAATATAATGGGAATAAAGCTCCTGTCTTTCATGCTATAAAGTACATAAATCACTGAAGCCTTGTCAAATACCTGTAAATCTCTTAACAACTTTACCTACCCTCAAAGCAGAATGAAAAGAAGGAAAAAAGCAAGAGAAAAGACAGCAGTGTTGCTGGAACGGCAGTCATTCTCAGTCTTCATAACTACTTTCATGTGCTGGACTTTGGTTTTACAACATCTAGTCAAGACTATACTGATATCATGGTGAAATGTAGGTCAAAGAACAAAAAAAGAAGTTTGGATGCACAGGCCGTAGCATGCCCACTCCTCCAATGTATACACCAGTGCCAGGAATGGAAAAAAAGCAATGTAGGATCCTCAGAACATGAAAACATTCCTATCACAGAGCTAGATCAGTCTAAGGGCAACTGTAGTAGAAGGAAGAGGTAGTCCACACACACACACACACACACACACACACACACACACACACACACACAAAAACTGGTAGGCCATGCAAGAGGCATACAATAAAGTAGACTGTTGACAATAAAGAAGAGATTATGTATTGTTGCTATAAAGAAAAAAAAAAAAAACAGAAGTTCAAGGCAGAGGTTATGCGGTAAGTATAAGGGATAAATTACAGGGCAGAAAAAAATACCTACACAACATTGCCTGTTAAGAGCTGCAGAAAATAATATAAAAGGCTCCCTGTTAAAGCATTGGCACTTGTAACAGTGTACAGACACATGGAAAAAAAAAGATAGAAAATGCAGGAGAAGAGAGAATATTCAACATCGTTCTTCTCCTTTAAACTTGTTTTTTGCAGACAGCAAGCCGCTCTGTGCACGCCAAGGTTGAGGGGTCAGCCCCCACATCCCCTGAACTTATATATACCCAACACTACCACACCTCATAGAAAAGGAAAGATTCTGAAAATGGTAATTTCATACTTTGTATATACAGGTCTGTTTTTTCAGCCATTCAGTCTCTATTTTGGGACTTACTTCAGCGAACTCTGACATTTCAGATGGTTGCCAGTTTAAGATGTTTAATGAAACAAATCAGAACAAAACATTACATAGATAAAGAAAGATTGAGCCACCTAGAAAAGACAGTGACAAAGGAAGTTAGGCAAGATAAAAAACAAAAAACAGAGCTTATCAAAAGTTATAAAAAGGGAACATGGACATGGAAAAATGAAAAAAAGATCTGATATGGTGTGATATTTATGTAGAGAAGAAAGTTAAATTCATTGATATGAAAAATACAGCCCCAAAAATATTTTAACAGAAATGAAGCCAATGACGCACAGATATGGTCAATTTTTCAATAAAAAATAAGATCACAAAGGTGAAATGTAATTAAAAAAGAAAATTAGTGAGGCAGAAATTAGATGAACAGAAACTGAAGAGCCAGATCATCTGCAAAGTGAAGGATTTAGCGTGGAAACTCCAACACAGGCAATATCATAAGATTGGTCAACAAGTTCCCAGATGGAGCAGGATGCATCTGAAGAAGAAGAAAACATACCACTGGTAATAACCTTCTGCAAGACACACATGAAATCCAGTTAGAATTGCACTGCAAGAGAAAGAGCAGGGAACCGAGGGGAAAGCTGATGCTGTTAGCCCCAAAAAAAAGTATCTAAGGGAAAATCTGGCTGATTTAATAGAGAGTGGCAGACGCATTAAGAGTGATGAAAGAAATAGATTACAGAAAGTAAATATGACCCAAAATGCTAGAAAACTGGTAATGCAGACTGACATAATAAAATGAACTATGAAGAGAAACTCATGTTACACTGCATAAACAAACAGAATACATGACTGGGTAGTTAAGGTCATAATAAATAAAATATTACCACAAAAACAGAGAGAATCAAAGAAAAGAAAAGCAATGCTAATTTCTATGAATTTATTCATACCATGAATCTAGAATGTTCATGGCATGGAATTAGAACTCCAAAACATTTAGAGAAAATTAAGACATGTACCCATATTGTTGCATATACTGAACTACTGACTGTTGAGCCCAATGGTATACTTCTTCCAACACAACAGGGAATAAAATATAGTCAGTTTCAGTATTAATACTCCCATGTTGGTATGGATATATATTTGCAGTAACAGTGACCAAAATAACCCTGGATCACAGTTAAAGTCTCCAGTCACATTTACACACGTTTAACATTACGAAGCTTTCCATTGTCTCATACAAGGATTCTCTGCCTTTTACATTACTAGATCAATAAACTATGGGTAATAGGACTACCTCACCATGAAGGCTAACCTCTAAAGCCAAACATCTACCTAGAATAGCTACAGTCACTTCCAGTAACTGAATACTAGAAGTATGTAGTAGTACTGCAATGCCAGTCTGTTCTTCCAGTCCAAAACTCTAGACTACAGACCTACCATAGATATGTATTCAGATTGTTTCCTATCCTGTTCTTTAAAAAGTCTAACAAATAAGACACATATGAAATCATGTGTATGATCATTAGACCATTGCAACAGCATTAACCTTCTAAATTCATTTTAATAAGATTGAGAATAACAAATTAAATAGAAAAGCTATCCTCTGCATTTTTTTTGCCCTTCTACTTTTTCAGCCTCAATTTTCTAATTTTCTCCATATCACCTATAGAATCTTATTAAATTCCATACTCTCCCTCCCCTTTTATCTTAAAACATTTCTTCCAGCACTCTATCATGGTTGTTAGTCAATGGTGCGAATGTAATAGTAGATTCAGTGAGGGGAGCTGAAGGTATACTACAAATAAATGAATCCTGCCTGGCTTCGTCAACAAAAGGAACAGTCAAATGCCATCTCTCAATAGCCTGTATGATACCAAGAAAGGGACAAAGCTTCTAGATGTTTAACGTAGGTTTTATTTTTTAGGCCCTTGATTTTTTTAGTGAGGAAACATTGTGGTCATTCCAGTTGTGTTTGGACAAGTACATACCAAAAGGGGCATTCTACTCAATGATTGACTTGCCAAGTGAAAGGATTACATCCCTAGGCCTTGACACCATACCTTTAAATATAATTTGTGCAATGAAAAGGATTTCCGTACAACAGTGGCTACATGGCAATCAAAGGACAGCTCATTGTCTACATAGGTTTCCAGATCCCAGTCCATGGGGTCAATTTTCTTGAGGGGCAATGTGATAGTTGACAGTCATGTTTGATAAAGGATATGATAATTCATTTATTGGCGTTTAGTTTTAGTCAATGATTTTAACATCTCCTATTTGTTTGACCTAGTACTTCTTGGAGGATCATGGTGCCCTCTGTGGAGTTCATGATGGTATTAAGTTTGCAGGCATCTGCAAACTTGGTTAGCCCCAAACCCTTAACATTAGCTTTGACCTCAGAGAAATAAATTTGAAACAGGAGTGGCCAAAAACTGAACTCTGGGTAAACTGTTAGTGACAGGTCTTTTGGAGGAGGAAGAGCCAACCACCTTTATTTCCTGGGTTCTGGTTGTGAGCCAGTTTGCTAGCTAATGAGTTACTTAGGGATTTACATTTAGCTTGGAGAGTTTATGTATGGTACCTGAATGTGAGACAGTGTCAAATGTCTTTGAAATGTCCAGATAAGTGATTTGTACTGATTTTCCCTCATCCATTGTTACAGTAACACTTTAGAAGATATCAACAAGGTTAAGTAGGTTCATAGGTTCATAGGTGTGTACTAGGCTAATGGCCCTGGAGCCTTTACAAGCCTAGCCCATAGAAGTGCCCTGGCATTGTGCCACCAAATTTTAGTTTCCAGTGCCTCTATCAAGTAGAGCCACTGGAGTGATCTCCTGGGTGAACTTTCTATTACCCATCTACTCATCAAGATTTATCTTGAATAGGGACAGTGAGGTTCTTTGCTTGACATGTATAGGAAGTCTATTCCAGAGCATGAGCAGTCTCTGGGTGAGGAACCTGTCCCTCCAGCATGTTCTGTTGATTGTGGTAATGAGGCTGAGGTCTGTGGAGTGTGTGGTGTGGAGGGATTGGGATTTCTTTAGCTGTAGCATTTCTAACAGAGCTGGGTCAGACATGGCTTTATAAGTCAAGCAGAGATCGCCTCTAAGTAGGTGATATGAGACAAAGAATAGCTGGAGTATTTTGAGTCTATCCATGTAGGACATATGTTTAATGCCTAGGATCCTCTTCATGAGGTACTACTGTGGTCTCTCCAGCTGTTGTAGGTGTCTAGTGAGGTGCATGCCAAATGGGGCATTATACTTGATGATTGGTCTAATGAGGGAAGAGTAGAGAAAAACAATGACCTCTTTCTTCCTGAATGCAAAACCCTTGGTAATGAGATGTGCCACATAGAAGGACTTTCTGACCACAGTAGCAATGTGGTGGTTGAAGGAGAGGTTGCTGTAAACCTGCTTCCCCAGATCTCTTATAACACCTTCAGTCTTCAGTGGGCTCCCATCGATGTGGTAATTAATGGTCCATAGGTTCATAGGCTGGTACTAGGCTATCAGCCCTAGGGCCTATACAAGCCTAACCATAACAATTCCCTGGCTATTTCTTCCCACACTATTTACTTCCATGGACCCCTGTCTAGCAGGGCGACTAACGTGATCCCCAGGGTGAATTTCCTTTCTCCCATCCAATCATCAAGGTTCCTTTTGAAGAGGGCCAAAGAGGCGCTCTGCTTGACATGTATGGGCAGTCAATTCCAGAGTCTGGGGAGTCTCTGGGTCAGGAACCTATCCCTCCAGCATGTTTTGTTTATTGTGATGACAAGATTTAGATCCCTGGAGCATGTGGCTCTGAGGGATTGGGATTTCTTTAAGTGCAGCATGCCCAACAGCTCTGGGTTTGACATGGCCTTGTATGTTAAGCAGAGATCACTTCTGAGTAGACGATATGCGACAGAGTATAGCTGGAGTTTTTTAAGGTGGTCAGCATAGGGCATCTGCTTTAGGCCTGTGATTCTTTTAGTGAGGTATTTCTGTGGCCTTTCCAGTTGTTGCAGATGTCTTGAGAGGTACATATCAAATAGGGCATTGCATTCTATAATGGGTCTAATGAGGGATGAGTACAGTGGGACAATGACCTCCTTTTTCTGGATGAAAAGCCCTTAGTGATGAGGTGTGCCACATAAAAGGATTTCCTGGTTATTGAAGGTGAGACCACTGTCCACCTGTGTCCTTAAGTCTCATCACACTTTCGGTCTTTAGTGTACTGCCACCTATGTGATAATTCATGGGTACATGTTTTTTCCCAAAGGGGATAACTATACATTTCTTGGCATTGATCTTGAGCCCATGGCTCTGGCACCAAGCATCTATTTCTATAAGGCCCTTTTGTAGAGTATCCACATCATTTGGGGATTCAATAATGGCTCCCAGTTTGCAGTCATCTGTAAACTTTGTTAGCCAGAGTCCCTTAGTGTTGGCCTGTACTTCAGAGATGTAGATACCAAACAAGAGAGGTCCCAGGACTGAACCCTGAGATACTCCACTTGTCACTTGTCTGGAGCTGGATTTGGAGTCAGCTACTTTTACAGTGTGGGTTCTGTCAGTAAACCAGTTGGCAACCCATCGAGTGACGTAGGGATTAATGCCCAGCTTAGTAAGTTTATCTATGATTCCAGAGTAGGGGATAGTGTCAAAGGCCTTGACGAGGTCCAGATAGGCTGTGTGAACTGCCTTACCCTCGTCCACAGCTCTGGAGACTGATTCGAAGAAGTCAATAATGTTCAGGAGACAAGATCGGCCCTTCACAAACCCAAACTTGGTGGGGTCCAGTGTTTTAAGATTGCCAATGTCTTTATTTATTTATTTATTTACATTTGTTGACCGGGCTAGTCTAACTGGATATATGTCCATTTTCAGTAGAGGCCCGGGGAGAAAAGCTCCAAGCATAGACAGAAAAACAAAATTATATAATATTTATATAAAAAAGCTATTATCAAGTACAGATAACAACAGTGTTGGAATATTTGTGAGAGAAATAAACAAAAATATTCCCTTCTGAAAGAGTAATACATTTTAAAAAAAAAATTATAACAGTTATTTATTTATTTATTTTTTTTTAGGTGGGAAACATACTACAGTTAGTACAGGTAGGAAACATACTACAGCAAAAAGGACATTGTAAATTTGAGCAATATAGTACACTGGAGAGGTGAAGTAGAAGGGAGAGCAGGAATGAGTAAGTGGGAAATCAGTCAGGGTTCGTGCGGGGGCAAAGCCAGTGAGTTTTAAAATGTTCTTTGAGATGTTTTTTTAAAAAGATGTGTGGAAGAGAGAGTAGAAAGTTCACTTGGAAGCTGGTTCCAGACTTTTCCCACTGTGTTAGTGAAATCCAGCTTTGTTGTTAGATTTAATAGTGTTAACTAGAAGCTTATTGGCTTAGCGAAGAGTTGTAAGGTTTTTGTAAGGGGTAGTCAGATTAGTGAGGATTGGGGTATTATTAGGGTGGAAAAGTATCTTTTGGGTTATAGTAAGTTGATGACAGAGTAGTTGGTGCTGCAGTTCTAACCATCTCAATTGTTTGAGGTTGAGACAGTGGTGGGTTCTAAAAGGGTTGCCAGTAGCAAATCTGGCAATGTTATTATAGCTAGTGGCAAGTTTGTTAAGGTTATTTTTAGAAAGGTTGGTATAAATGGCAGAAGCATAGAACAGGGTAGAGATCAGATGAGTCTGGGCTATAGTGGTTCTGGCTGTTGGTGTAAGGAAGGGTTTGATTCTATACAGGGAACCTAGTTTTTTGTTGACAGATTTAATGGTAGTGTTGATGTGATCGTCATAGCTAACATTGTTGTCTATGGTTATGTCCAGGAGACGGGTTGTGGCATAATTTATTTATAAGTTCCATGATAATATGCTCCATGGCCTTGCAGATCAGGCTCATCAGACTGATGGGGCAGTAGTTCCCAGGATCTAAGGTGGATTCCCCCCTTGTGGAGTGGGATAACTGTAACTGTGCGCCACTCAGTGGGCATGAAGCCTGAGGTGAGGGTATGATTAAACATGACACTTAGGTGAGGTGCCAGTTCATTTTGTAGTTCATGTAGTACACAGCCTGGGATGTCATCTGGTCCCATGGATGCTGTATTCTTAGCTTTGGAGAGTGCGTTTTTTACCGTGTAGCTGTTATTACTGGAATTTGGCAATCTCCCAGTATTGAGATGGGCCATTTATGGGGGTGAGAGGTGGCTGAAGTTGGCACTGAATCAATCTGCCAGGATATTGGCAATATCCTTGGGATCAGTATATTTACTGAGTTTTTACCAAAGGGGATGACAATGCATTTTTTGCCGTTAAGCTTAAGGCCATGGTTTTGACACCAGTCATTGATATCAGTGAGGCCTTTCTGTAGGATGCCTGCATCACTTGGGAAGTTAATAATGGCTCCCAGCTTGCAGTCATCTGCGAACTTATTGGTCTGGACTTCTGAGAAATAGATGCCGAACAAGACAGGACCCAGGACCAATCCCTGTGGGACTCCACTCGTGAGTGTTTGGCAGTCTGACTTGGAGTCTGCTACTTTCACACTGTGTTCTATCTGTGAGCAAATTTGCAACCCACCTAGTGATATAGGGGTTGATGCCTAGTTTGATGAGTTTATCAATAATTCCTGAGTGAGGAATGGTATCAAAAGCCTTGGCCATATCAAGGTAAGCTGTGTGCACTGCCTTACCTTCATCCACAGCCCTGGTGACTGACTCAAAGAAGTCAACCAGATTGAGCAGGTATGATCTCCATTTCACAAAGCCAAATTCCATGGGGTCTAGAGTTTGGAGATTTCCTATATCTTTGTTAATCAGGTCAATGATGATGTGCTCCATAGCTTTACATATCAGACTTTTCAGGCTAATGGGGTGATAATTGCCAAGGTCTGTAGTTGCTCCCCCTTTATGGGAGGGATGACTGTAGCAGTGTGCCATTTGGTAGGGATAAAACCTGCGGTGAGTCTGTGACTGAATAGGGCACACAGATGTGGTGCCAGTTCACTTTGTAGTTCATGTAGAACACAGCCAGGGATATTATCAGGTCCCATGGAAGCTGTATTCTTGGCCTTGAACAATTAAGCTTTAAACTGTGCTGCAATAATGCTGGGTTCCTGGCATTCTTCTGGTATTGTGATTGGTCCTTTGGGGGGAGGGGTAAAGTTGGCACTGAATCTGTTGGCCAGTATGTTGGCAATATCTGTTGGCTCAGTATAGGAGGTACCATTGTACAGTAACTCAGAACAAATATGGGTATTGCCATGGAGATAATAGATATAGCTATAGAAGGCTTTGTGATTGTTTTTAGTGTTTGCCGCAATTCTCCTTTCATAGCTGGCTTTAGAGGAGTTGATGAGGGATCTCAACATTTGTTGAGGCTAATAAGGAGTTTTTCCAATCTTGGGACTTCACCTTTTTCTGCAACAGTTTCTTCCTTCTGTTGTAGAGTTTATTAATGGCAGGGGACCACCAGATTGGCTTCCTCTTTTTGGAGGAGAGCATCTTGATTTTGTTGGGTATGGCTAGTTACATGCATTTATGTACATGTTCATACAGTGGATTGGTGTATGATGTGGCAGTCATGAAGCTATTTTCCATTGGCATGGGTGCCGTGAAGATAGGGACCTCTGTTTTTAGGAGTCCAAAGTCATCTTTGTAGAAGGTTTTCAAGGTGGTTAACTTTGCGGGGGATGAAGGTGAGATGTGGAATTCCATGGTGATTAGTTTATGGTCATATCCGACCACGGAGTGATTGACTATTGGTGTAGAGCAACGGTTGCCCATGTTCGTAATAACCAGGTCAAGGATGTTGCTTCCTCTAATGGGGTTCAGAATGAGCTGGTCCAGGGCATTGGAACTGATGAATTCCAGAAAGTGTTTGGCCAGTGTATTGTTGCTTGAGTAGTTTTCCCAGTTGATGGAGGGGTAGTTGAAGTCTCCTAGTAAGAGAGTGTTGGGTTGGACCTTGATATATTCCAGGGTGTTTAGGAACATGGAGTGAGAGTCTAGGGACATGGTTGGGGACCTATAACAGGCTATGACCTGGATCACCATCTTACCGAGTGTTAGTTGTACCTGAAATATCTTAGATGCGTTATGCTGAGATACTAGTCTGGGGGTATGCATATCCTTTATGAATATGGAGACACCACCACCTTTGGAGCTTCAGTCCATGCTTTGGGGGAGAAAGGTGTAGAATGAGTTATAGCCTGGTAGTGCAGGGGTGCTTTCTGCTGCTTTAAACCAGGTCTCCATTACAGCACAAATGTCGATGTTCTCCATTTTAAGGAATGCTTCCAGCGAGGGCATCTTGAGATTTAGACTTCTAGTGTTGAGCAGCATGGCCCTCAGATTGCATTTATTTATAGCTGTTACAGTGGTAATTTGGTCTTTGGCACACCACCTGAAAAAGGCGCTATAGGGGTGGCAAGAGCCTTAGCCAGTACCCGGAAACACAGGGGTGACAGATGCAGGCCATCTCTGGCAAAGCATCAAGGTCTGACAATCATGTCATCCCAAGTAGACAGATACTGGATCTCCTTAGAATGACACCAACAATCTAGCCAATTTTTGAAGCTAATCATTTTTTGTTTGCACTGCGGTATCATTCTGGGTGATGGTAGGATACTGCTCAGGGCTAGGGTCATACCTTGCTGGGTCACATAATCTGAGAGCTCCAGCATGTCTCTTTTCATGTAATCCAGGGAGGTGTGCTTCATGTCATTCACACCCATGTGGACAATGACAAAGTCACACTTGTACTTGTTGTGAAGTAACTTGAGTGCATGTGCTATGTGTCAGATTCTGACACCTAATAGACAGCTGACTGTTACTTTCTCCTTATTCAGCCTACTGAGTGGGTCATCTGTGTGCCTCACTATTGAGTCACCTATGATTAGTGTCTTGGGTAAGGTGTTTGGCCTTAGAGGCTTAGGTTGAGGGGCACACTGTGGAGGTGAGCTATGTGTCCTGTGGTTTGTGCTGTGTTGTGGTGGTCGAGTACGTTTCTGTCTTGGATGTCTCTGATGTTTGGGTAACTTTCTATTGAGAGCCTCCATGAAGGTGGGTGTGCGGTTTGTGCTTTTATATGAGAGCTGTAATTGTGGGTGTTCTGGAGGGCTATGTATACCATGTGGTATGGTGCATGTGTTGACCTTCTCCTCTCGACCAGTCTGGTGTTGGCTGGAGACTGCATAGCTTCCAATTTGGTGATGTAAGTGCATCTCTCACAAGTCTGAGTGTTGGGAGGTAAGAGGAGAGGGTTGTCTGTGTAGATGAGACAGTTGCTACACTGCCACAGAATGCCCAAGTGCAGCTGGCTAATAGGAGAAAGCACAGGAAACTGCCTTTTAATCATGCCTGGAGGGGTGGTCATAACTACTAAGAAGTGGAGCTATTTCCGTGAAGAATGACTAGTGCTGATGGCACTTAAGTATGCTACAATAATTGCTACAAAAACATGTTGAAGTGCAAAGTGATTAGCCTATCTGAAGTACAAGAGAGAAAGAACTAACAACATCTAAGGGAGAAACTGAAGAGTAGACTTTCTGGCACCAGTAATAGTTTACGTCAGCACGGCGCAACTGCATGGAGCTTAAACAAGCACAAACCTGCGCAAACGCGGGCTTTTAAACCAGAAAATTGAAAGGGATGAAAAAAACTGGCCAAATGGCCAGTAAACTACAATTTCAGGGCCAGAAATCACTCCTCTTGTGGTAGATAGGCTACCTAGTGCTTCCCACTCCCACTGATAAGCTAGAAGGCTTCCATTCAACACAGAAAGGCTTGGGGGGCTCAGAAGCTTACAAGCAGTCCTGGATACAGAAAATCAGTATCTGGGCTAGATTAGTTACAGGAAAGTCAAGAAACAAGCTTAGAACTTTTTTTTCAGAAAGGCAGCTAAAACAGCAATAAAAACAATTCAAATGCAGTGCAAGCTAGCTACTTGAGTGTGTAGCAATATTAAAGCACATACAGTTTAAATAATTGCAATTAAATTAAAACTTGACTAAAAACAAGTACAGAAAGCAGTAAATTAGTGAAAAATCAAGATGGAGGCACTTAGAGTATAAACAATACCAGCAAATATATAAGTAATTCCATCAAGCAAAAATGAAGACAGTACAGAACTCTGAACAGTTAAAAAGTGCCAAAAAATATACTTATCAGCTCTATATTTCCAGATTGTTTGAGTAGCACACTCATTCAGAACCCAAGGAGATTATAGCAATGGTAGATTCTAGCAAAGTGTTTTTTTTTTCAGTAAAGTGGAAAGGGAGAAAGACGACATAAGATAATTCAAGGTTAAGAAACTAAGTGGGTTGGCCTTCTCAAATGTTCTCTCTGTATTAGGTAGAGTGAACTAATGACGCTAAACTGAGAGGAGTGTCCCAGATCAAATTTACAGTAAGGGCAAGCAACTGCAAAGCCATCAAGTATAAGAACAAGACACCAATATGGAGGGAGGGTGGAAGACTACACTACAGCTACTAGCTACACTACTTTAGGCAGTAAACACTACAGAAATGTTTATCACAGCAGAAAAACAGCAGTGAGCCACTAAATGAAAGTTTTAAACAGCTAAAGGAGCAAGGAGACTCTAGAGAATGATTTTAACTGCAAACAAATTAGTTATATGATATACTCCTTGGCAGGAGATCAGAACAAACATCAGATGCTTAACAAATGGAGAACATTTCCAGTTAATACCTTTCACACAGTGAAATTAGCTAAAAAAAGCTTTACAAACAGTGTGACAGTAAAAACCTTATTTATCAGGTCCTGTAAGGCAGATGATTTTAATACAACCATGCACATTAGTTTATAGCAATAAAATACAGTAAAAAGTATGCAGCAGACAATAAAAAGTTCATAGGTTCATAGGTAGGTACTAGGCTATCTGCCCGAAGGCATTTATAAGCCTAGCCAGAATGTGTTGTATTTGACGCCCCTTAGATTAGCTCCCTGTGCCTCTGTCCAGCAGAGCCATTGAAGTGATCTCTGGGGTAAACTTTCTGTTTCCCATCCACTCGTCAAGGTTTCTCTTGAAGAGGGTTAGCAAGGAGCTCTGCCTAATGTAGATTGGAATCTTGCTCCAAAGCATGGGAAGTCTCTGGGACATGAATCTGTCCCTCCAGCAAGTCCTATTTATTGTTGTGGTGAGGTTTAGATCCCATGGACCGTGTGGCTCGAGGGGATATGGTTTTCTTTAGGTGGAGCATATCCATCAATTCTCGGTTGGACATGGCCTTGTATGTCAGGCAGAGATCACCTCTGAGTAGGCGGTATGCAACTGAGTACAGCTGGAGTTTCTTCAGTCAAGCTGCATAGGCCATCTGCTTGAGGCCAGTGATCCTCTTGGTGAGGTACTTCTGTGGTCTTTCCAGTTGTTGCAGGTGCCTTGTAAGGTACATCCCAAATGGGGCATTGTACTCTATGATGGGTCTGATGAGTGATGCATAGAGGGGCCCAATGTCCTCTTTCAATCTGGATGCAAACCCTTTTGTGATTAGGTCGGCCACATAGAAGGATTTTCTAACCACTTTGGCAATGTGGTTATCAAAGGAGAGGTTATTATCTACTTGGGTCCCCAGATCCCTTATTCCGTCTTCCATATTTAGGGGGCTACCACCTATGTGGTAGTTTGCGGGTACTTTGTTTTTTCCAGAGGGGATGACTATGCATGTTTTGGCATTTAGCTTGAGGCCATGGTTTTGAAACCAGGTATCTATCTCAGTGAGACCCTTTTAGAGGATGTCTGTGTCAGCTGGAGAGTCAATTATAGCCCCTAGTTTGCAGTCGTCTGCAAACTTGGTCAGCCATAGTCCTCCTGTGCTTGCCTGTACCTCTAAGTAGTATATGATGAACAGGAGGGGTCCTAGGACTGAGCCCTGGGAAATGCCACTTGTAACCAGTTTAGAGTCAGACCTTGCTCCTGCAAGTCTAACCATGTGGGTTCTGTCCGTGAGCCAGTTAGCAACCCATCTCATGATGTAGGGGTTTATGTTCAGGCTGGTGAGCTTGTCTATAATACCTGAGTGGGGAATGGTATTGAAGGCCTTTGTGAGGTCTAGGTAGGCTGTGTGGACCACCTTTCCCTCATCTATAGCTTTAGTAACTGTCTCAAAGAAGTACACCAGGTTTAGGTGACATGATCTGCCCTTAACAAAGCCGAACTGGGTAGGGTCCAGTGTTTGGAGGTTCCCAATGTCTCTGATAATGAGCTCCATGATGATGTGCTCCATTGCTTTGCAGACCAAGCTAGTCAGGCTTATAGGGCAATAGTTCCCAGGGTCCGTTGTGGCTCCACCTTTGTGGAGCGGAATAACCATTGCTGTGCTTCACTCTGTGGGCATGTATCCTGTAGAGAGGCTGAGTTTAAAAAGTGTGTTTAGGTGAGGGGTTAGTTCATCTTTGAGTTCATGTAGGACGCAGCCTGGGACACCATCCGGTCCCATTGATGCTGTGTTTCTGGCTTTGGAGAGGGCTGTTTTAACCTGAGTGCCTATGATTTCAGGGCCACTGCATTCTTCTGGTATAGTTATGGGCCCTTTTGGGGGTAAGGGGGGTGAAGTTTGCACTGAACCTGTCTGCCAGGATGTTGGCTATATTGGTCGGTTCAGTGTATTTTGTGCCATTCTGCCCTAACTCCTAGCAGATCTGAGAATTGCCACTTAGATTCTTGACATAGCTAAAGAATGGCTTGTGGTTATCTTTGGAGTCCATGGCAATTTTTCTTGAGAAGCTAGCCTTGGATGATTTTATGAGAGAACATAGTTTCTTGCTGATACTGTTCAGGGATGTCTTCCATTCTTGGGATTTTACTCTTTTCTGAACTAGTTTCCTCCTTCTATTGTATAGCTTGTTTATGGCAGGTGTCCACCAGACTGGTTTCCTTTTCTTGGAGGAGTGAGTCTTGGTTTTGTTTGGGATAGCACGATCCATGCATTCTTGTAGGTGCCCATAGAGTGCATTAGTAAAGGATTTTGCAGCTTGGACAGCATTATCCTTTAGCATGGGGGCTTTGAAACTTCCCACCTTGGTCTTAAGTAACATGAAGTTTGCTTTTGAAAAGTTTTTCAGGGTGGTTTCTTTGACTGGGGGTGGTGGCGGAATGTGGATATCCAGAGTGATTAGTTTATGGTCAGAGCTAACCAGCGAGGGGTTGATCTCCGGTGTGGAACACCAATCGCCCATGTTGGTGATGACCAGGTCCAGTATGTTCATAGGTTCATACTAGGCTATCTGCCCTAGGGCATTTATAAGCCTAGCCAGAATGTGTTTGGCTTTCGCCACCCATTTTAAATTTATTTTGCTATGCCCTTTTTCGAGGTTAGTATACTGTGCCTCTGTCTAACAGTGACACAGAAGTGATACCCGGGGTAAACCTATGATCTCCCATCCACTCATCAAGATTCCTCTTGAAGAGAGTCAATGAGGGACTCTGCCTAACCTGGACTGGGATTTTATTCCAGAGTGAAGGGAGCCTCTGGGTTATAAATCTGTCCCTCCAGCATGTCCTATTTATTTCAGTGCTGAGGTTCAAGTCTCGAGCATGTAGCTCGATGGGATTTGGATTTTCTGAGGTGCAGCATGTCCATTAATTCCAGGATGGACATGGCTTTATACGTCAGGCACAGATCGCCTCTGAACAGGCGGTATGCCACTGAGTAGAGCTGGAGTTTCTTTAACCGGGCAGCATATGGCATCTGTTTGAGCCCTTTGATCCTCTTGGTGAGGTACTTTTGGGGCCTTTCCAGTTGCTGCAGGTGTCTGGTAAGGTACATCCCAAAAGGGGCATTGCACTCAATTATGGGCCTGATGAGGGATGAGTAAAGAGGCACGATGACGTCCCCTGATCTAGATGTGAATCCCTTCATGATTAGGTGGGCTATATAAAATGTTTTTCTAACAACTTTGGCCACGTGGTTGTCAAATGAGAGATTGCTATCAACTTGGGTCCCCAGGTCCTGAATTACTTCTTCTGTACTTAATGGATTACCACCTATGTGGTAATTTGTGGGCACTTTGTTTTTGCCAAAGGGGATGACTATACACTTTTTGGCATTTAGCTTGAGGCCATGGCTCTGGCACCAGTTGTCTGTTTCTATGAGGCCCTTTTGGAGGATGCTTGTGTTGGCTGGAGAGTCGATTATGGCACCCAGTTTGCAGTCATCTGCGAACTTGGTCAGCCACAGTCCTTCCGTGTTGGCCTGTACCTCCGAGAAATATATACCGAACAAGAGAGGTCCCAGGACTGAGCCTTGTGGGACACCACTTGTAACTGGTTTGGAGTCTGACATGGCTCCAGCAATTCTAACCATGTGGGTTCTGTCCTTGAGCCAGTTTGCAATCCATCTAGTGACATAGGGGTTTATATTTAAGCTGGTGAGCTTATCTATAACGCCCGAGTGGGGTATTGTATCGAAGGCTTTTGCGAGGTCCAGGCAGGCTGTGTGGACCACCTTCCCCTCGTCAATGGCCTTGGTGACTGTTTCAAAGAAATCAACCAGGTTTAAGAGGCAGGATCTGCCCTTAACAAAGCCGAACTGGGTAGGATCCAGTGTTTGTAGGTCCCCAATATCTTTATTTATGAGGTCCATGATGATCCTTTCCATAGCTTTGCAGACTAAGCGAGTCAGGCTTATGAGGCGATAGTTTCCAGGATCCATTGAGGCACCACCTTTATGGAGAGGGACCACTGTTGCTGTATGCCACTCTTTGGGGACATATCCTGTAGTAAGGCTGAGATTGAACAGTAGTTTTATGTTTGGGTTTAGCTCTTCTTGGAGTTCATGTAGGACGCAGCCCGGGACACCGTCTGGTCCCATTGATGCTGTGTTTTTTGCTTTGGAGAGGGTGGCTCTTACCTGAGCATCTGAGATGTCAGGGGGGCAGCATTCTGCTAGGATAGATATTTTCCCTTTTGGTGGGGAGGGGGGGGGGGTTTGCGCTAAACCTGTCAGCTAGGATGTTGGCAATGTCTGTGGGTTTGGTGTATTTTTTGTCATTTTGGACTAATTCTGAGCATATCTGGGAATTACCACCCAGCTTCCTAACATAACTAAAGAAAGCCTTGTGATTATCCTTAGTGTCCTGTGCAATTTTTCTCTCGAAGCTGGCCTTAGACAATTTTATGTATGCACGTAGTTTTTTGCTAATACTGATCAGTGATGCCTTCCCTTTTTGGGATTTTGCTCTATCATTTAGTAGTCAGCTCTGGTGGGGGTGTTGACCAGTTGATCCACGGCATTTGAGTTTATAAATTCTAGGAAATGTTGGGCAAGGGAGTATGTACTTGAGTAGTTCTCCCAGTTAATGTTTGGGTAATTGAAATCACCCAATATCAGGGTGTTTGGTAGGACCTTTATGTTTCCCAGTGTTTCCAGGAATTTGGAGTGTGGGTACTGGGACATGGTGGGTGATCTGTAGCAAGCTATAATTTGAATAACAGTTTTGCCCATTGTTAGTGACACATGGATGATCTCTGAAGCATCGTGCTGTGCCACTAACCTGGAGGTGTGGGTATCCTTGATGAATATGGATACTCCCCCGTCTTTTGTATTTTGGTCCTGGTTTTGTGGCCGAAATGTATGGTATGAGTTGTAGCCTGGTAGTGCTGAGGTGCTCACTGGAGCCTTAAACCAGGTTTATTTTACTGCACATATATCAGTTTTCTCCATACTGAGGAGTGTCTCGAGTACATGCATTTTGAGGTTTAGACTTCTGCCATTGAGTAGCATTACCCTCAATTTTTTGTTACTTGTGCTATTTACGGCAGTGGGTTTGTCTTTTGAGCCTTCCCTAAAAAAGGCACTATGGGGTGGCAAGAGCCTTGGCCAGTATTCCAAAGCCTAAGGGTGACAAGTGCAAGCCATCTCTAGTGAAGCAGCGAGGCTTGTCGAGCATGTCATCCCAGGCTGACAGACACTGGATCCCCTTTGAATGACACCAGACACTTAGCCAATTGTTGAAATTGTTAATTCTTTCTCTATAGAGTGCTATAATTCTTGTTGAGGGCAGGATGCTACTAAGGGTCAGGGTCATACCAGCCTGGCCTACGTGATCAGAGAGCTCTTCCATGTCTCTTTTTATGTAGTCCAGGGAGGTATGGCTCAGGTCATTCACATCAACATGGACAATGACAGAGTCATATTTGTACTTGTTCTGGAGTGACCTGAGTGTTTGTGTTATTTGGCGGAGCTTGGCACCTGACAGGCAGCTAACAGCAATCTTCTCCTTGTTCAGCCTAGGGAGAGGGACGTCAGTGTGCCTGACTATAGAGTCACCTATTACTAGTGTGTTGGGTATGTTATTTTGCCTTAAGGGCTGTGATTGTGTGGCACACTGTTTTTGTGAAGCATGTGTTTCATGGTTTGTGTTGGGGGGGGGTGGAGGTTGCTTGGATGTCTGCTTTGGAGGTCTCTGTTGCTTTTGCAGATCTTTATTTAGAGCCTCCGAGTATGTTTTTGTATATTTATGTGTTTTTTGCCGATGCTGGTTTCATAGATCTATGTGAGACTAGTGGTGTGATGCAAGTAATTCCCTTCTCCTCTTGACCGCCTGTAGGTCCAGTCTTGGGTTGAGAGAGCTTAGCCTCCAGTTTGGCTGTATAATTGCATATCTCTCATGAATTAGTGTTTGGTGGAAGGAGGAGAGGGTTGTCTATGTACATGAGGCAATCATAACATTGCCTCAAAATGCCCAGATTCGCCAGTTGGACTGGAGAGTACACCTGAAACTGCACTTTGGACATGCCTGGATAGGTACAGTGAACTCTTTTACTGATTGGTTGGTAATGTCGAATAGAGAGCCTTGTCCTTCACTACAGTATAGGGGGGGTCTAGTGCTAAGGTTTCATAGTGCTTGCTATGAGTTTTAAGCAAGTGTCGGGATGAGAAGTGAATGGTTTGAGTGCTTAAGTTGAAAGTTGGTCTAGTTCCAAGGGAAAAATTGTGGAGCCGGGAATAGTTATTCCCTAGCTAACTGGTGCTGCCCAGCACTCAAAACCACGAAAATGTGGGTTTAATAGCAGAGATAGAAATTAGCCCAAAATAGCCAATAAACTACTAATTTCTGGGCTGAAACCACTCCTCCAGGGACAGATAGGCTGCTCAAAGCTCCCTCTCTCGTAGTGAACAGAGAAACTTCCTTCTATACAAGTAAGGAATGAGCAAACACAGAAATTTGTAACACAGCCCTGAATTGAGCACTAACCTGAAAACTGACTATACTAGCTTAGAAAGGTAGGAAAACAAGCATTTTTTTGTTTTTGTTTTTTTTCACAAACTAAATCAGATACAATCAAAAAGAAACACTTTAAATGCACAGAAATGGCTATCACACTTGAGGGTGTAGCCTACAGCAGTTAAACAGGTAATTTAAACAGAAAAATTACTTTGTTAAAGTGCAGGCAGTAAAATAAGTACAATATGTATCTGAAACAAGCTTTTTAAATCACAGAAACTCTAGAAAATTGATGTTTTAGGCAGAATTAGCTAAAGGCAGCAAAAAAATGCAGAAAAATTATACTTAATCATGCCAAAGTCTCTCTTTTGTCTCTCTGCTGCTGTAGAACTCTGCAGGTCACCAGACAAGAGGTTGCTGAGCTGTATACTAGTGCAAAAACCTCACGAATGCAGATTTTTAACAAGGAAATTAAATAGATAGAAATTAGCCCAAAATGGCCAATAAACTACTAATTTCTGGGCTGAAACCACTTCTCCAGGGATAGGTGGGCTGCTCAAAGCTCCCCATCTCACAGTGAACAGAGAAACTTCCTTCTATCCAAGTAAGGTATGGGCAAACACAGAAACATGTAACACAACCCTGAATTCAGCACTAACCTGAAAACTGGACTGTACTAGCTTAGAAAGGCAGGAAAACAAGTATATATATTTTTTGTTTGTTTTTTCGGAAAATAAAGCAAATACAATAAAAAAAAAACTTTAAATGCACAGACATGGCTATCACACTTGAGTGTGCAGCCTACAACAGTTAAACAGGTAATTTAAACACAAAAACGACTTTGTTAAAGTGCGGGCAGTAAAATAAGTACAATATGTAGCTGAAGCAAGCTTTTTAAATTGCAGAAACTCTAGAAAATCTGTGTTTTTGGCGGAATTAGCTAAAGGCAGCAAGAAAATGCAGAAAAATTATACTTAATCACTCCAAAGTCTCTCTTTTGTCTCTCTGCTGCTGTAGAACTCTGAAGGGCACCAGGTAGGAGCTTGCTGAGCTATATACTAGTGCAAAAACCTTGCAAATGTGGGTTTTATATCAGGGTAATGAAAGAGATATAAATTAGCCTAAAATGGCCAATAAACTACTAATTTCTGGGCTGAAACCACTCCTCCAGGGATAGATAGGCTGCTCAAAGCTCCCTATCTTACAGTGAACAGAGAAACTTCCTTCTATCTAAGTAATGTATGGGCAAACACAGAAACTTGTAACACAGCCCGGAATTCAGCACTAACCTGAAAACTGGACTATACTAGCTTAGAAAGGTGGAAAAACAAATATATTTTTTTTGTTTTTTTTTCAGAAAATAAAGCAGATACAATCAAAAAACACTTTAAATGCCCAGAAATGGCTATCACACTTGAGTGTGTAGCCTACAACAGTTAAATGGGTAATTTAAACACAAAAACGACTTTGTTAAAGTGCAGGCAGCAAAATAAGTACAATATGTAGCTGAAACAAGCTTTTTAAATCGCAGAAACTCTAGAAAGTTGGCGTTTTTGGCGGAATTAGCTAAAGGCAGCAAGAAAATGCAGAAAAATTATACTTAATCACTCCAAAGTCTCTCTTTTGTCTCTCTGCTGCTGTAGAACTCTGCAGGGCAGCAGGCAGGAGGTTGCTGAGCTGTATACTAGCGCAAAAAACCTTGCAAATGCGGGTTTTATAGCAGGGGAATTAAAGAGATAGAAATTAGCCCAAAATAGCCAATAAACTACTAATTTCTGGGCTGAAACCACTCCTCCAGGGACAGATAGGCTGCTCAAAGCTCCCTCTCTCACAGTGAACAGAGAAACTTCCTTATATCCAAGTAAGGTATGGGCAAACACAGAAACTTGTAACACAGCCCTGAATTCAGCACTGACCTGAAAACTGGACTATACTAGCTTAGAAAGGTGGGAAAACAAGTAGATTTTTTTTTTCAGAAAATAAAGCAGATACAATCATAAAAAACTTTAAATGCACAGAAATGGCTATCACACTTGAGTGTGTAGCCTACAACAGTTTAACAGGTAATTTAAACACAAAAATGACTTTGTTAAAGTGCAGGCAGTAAAATAAGTACAATATGTAACTGAAACAAGCTTTTTAAAAGTGGTATAAATGGCTCGAATAAGCAATAACTAGTAAAAATAAGCAAATGAAAAACAAACAGGATACTTATTGTTATATATCACAGATCAGAGTTGTGGTCAGTGCCCCTCCTCCGCTCAGCTCAGTGTGTATAGATAGAAATCCTCTCAAAGTTAAAGATTAAATACCAAATGATACAACCTGAAACAACTTAAAAAAAGCTCACAAGAACCAATGAGAACAGGCATGATCTGAACTAAACTGAGTAAAGAGTATATAGGGTACCTAAATCCTTATTTATTAAATTCAGAATACTACATCAGTGGGGTCAGACAAAATACCAGGCTGCCTACTGGAGTGCTCATTTAACTTGTGGTTTAGCTGGAATGCTTGTTTGATGTTCTTGCTGATCTCTGCCTGACTATTGATATCTCTATCTGCATTTGATTTTGAATTGATGTTTTTCAATTAAAGTTTGGTTACTTCTATTTTTTTTCTTTTTCTTATATTTCATTTGTTTTATTTTAAGGTTTTTTTTGAGTTTTAAGAGGTCTTGGCTAGGACCAGTTAGAAAATAATTCCTTTGCAAACAGTGAATAACATCCAGCTAATTAGTGGGAGGAGCTGAGAAATAGCATTCCTCATTTAGCTAGCAATATTTGTAGGCATCTTTATTTAGCTGGAGTGATTGTTTGACTTGCTTGCTGTTCTCTCCCTGACAATTTCTGATCTCTGTCTGCACTTGATTTTGAATTGAAGTTTTCCATTTAAGGTTTGGATACTTCTGTTTTTATCTTTTTCTTATATCACATTTGTTTTGTTTTAAGTTTTTTTTCTTTTCGAGTTATAAGTAGCCACAGTGGTGAGGAAATCCTTTTATGTTGCCCAACTTATAAGTAAAGGCATGGCATTTAGGTCTAAAGAGGTCTTTATTCAATTATGCTCCGTCCTTATCAGACCAATCACAGAGTACAGTGCTCCCTTTGGTAAGTACCTAATCAGGCATATACAACAATTGTAGTGACCTCAAAGATTCCTTACAAAAGGAATACAAGGCATAACAAACCTGCACTATGCAGAGTGCCATAAAACCCTTTCCCTGTACTCAGTCTCCTACAGATTGCTGAAGGGTGATCTATGCCTGACTTACAAGGCATTCACAAACCCCACACTTATGAGTTTCCTACATATTTGTAAGTCAAAAAGTTCAAGAAATGCAAGATTTGGGGACCTAAATTTTGTCTGTGACTTAAACAGAACATGCTGGAGAGGCAGATATGTGTTCCACAGACTGCCCCTCCTAAGGAACAGGCTTCTCATCCATGTGAAGCTGAGTTTGTCTATTAACCAGTTTAAGCACAATCTAGGTAAGTGGATGGGGAACAGGAAATTTAAACCGGGCCCTGCCCCCATGTCCCTTATGGGCAGAGGTAGCTTATAAATATATGGCCCTCAGTGTCCTATTTGGATCTAGGATATCATTATTCTTTTGGGAAAACTTGGCTAGACTTAGAAAGGCCCCCTAGGTCATTAGCCTAGTAACAAGTCTATGAATCTATGAATAACAATCCTTTCCATAACCTTACTTAAGAGGCTGGACAGGCTTATGCTTCTATAATTACCTGAATAAATTGAAGCTCCAGTTTTGTACAGGGGAATAACTGTTGCTGTCCTCCATTCATTTGGCATTAAGCCTGTTTTAATGCTGATATTGAATAGCCTCTGTAAGGGTCTGACAAGCCATGGTTTAGGCTGGCCAGTAGGCAGCCTGATATATTGTTTGACCCCATAGAATAGTGTTCTTGGCCTCAAATACTGCCTTGTGGACTTTCTCTTGGGAGATTTATGAGGTTATAGAAGTGGAAGAGCAGTGGTGAAGTTTGATCTAAAATTGTCTGCAAGTAGTTTGGCAATACCTTCTTGGTCTGAGTATGTGATATCATTTACTATTAGATCAGCACAGTAGTGGGATTTGTGACTGAGTTAAAGATGTGTTTGTAGTTATCTGTCATGTGGATGGCTATTTTTACCTCATATCTGGCTTTGGTTGTAGTTTAGAAAGAACATTTTATCATCTTGAGAGTTAAATTTATTCTTGCATGCAATGATTTTTTTCTTTTATTTGTACAGCCTGTTTATATTAGACTTCTAGCACAGGGATTTATTTTTCACTTTGGCATTGTATTTTTTTCTGACAGGTAAAGATGCATCTCTGCAGCTGTTTACATGTGCATAGAATTTGGCAATAAAGGAATCTGCATAAGCAGTGTGGTCAACCAGATAAAAGGCTCTTCTGAATTTGCCAGGCCATCACTCAGTTTTAGTAGATTAGACATTGCACAATCTCCGAATACTGAGGTATTGGAAGTTTCATTAGGTCTCAGTGTTATAGTGATACTGAATAAAGTGTTGTCTAATTTGACCAGGGAGGAAGGTACAACTGGTGGGATGCAAATCTTCTCCATACTGATAGGGCCTGAATCCTGGATTTTGTCACTCCTGGTTGGGGCATGGAATAACTAGTCCAGAGAATTTGAATTCATGAAGTACAAAGATTTTTGGGCATTCATGTTTCAGGATTTACAAGTCTTGCAGCTTATGGAGGGGTAGTTGAAATCTTCTAGGATAATTGTCTTTGGCTTAATACCTAGGAAATCCATAGCAGATAGGTAGGAAGTTTGTGCTGATGGAGACACAGAGAGGGACCTTTAGTATAGTTAGTTATTATATGTTATGGGGGGGTTCTTGATAGTAAGTTGGATGTGTTGGGTTTCCACGTCATTATCTTGAATAATAAGTCTGGTGTTAAAATGCTTTTTAAGAATATGGTGACACTTCTGCATTTAGTGCTTTTGCCTAGTTCATTTGTCCTGAAGATGTGATAGGTACTAAAACCCTACACTAATGGAGTGCTTTCACATGTCTTGAATGAGGTTTCTGTTTATCAGGGCATACTCTTCACAGAGCACATAATCAGATTATTACACAGAGTTCTGCAAGTGGATCAAAAGTTCCACTGCATTATAGATCTCAAGCTTCAGGACTAGTACAGGGATAAAATGGTATCTTGAAAAAAAGCTAGAAATAATTTGTAGGAAAAAAGGCCTAAAATAACCTGCTGCTCTACTATTAGTTGTGCTGAGTTTAAGTTGACAATGTAGTAGACAAACATGATTAAGTCCACATGAGATGTGTCACTTCATGAGGGTATCAGGCATGTCTCCAGCAAGACTGAATAGAAGTTTTATTACTATTAATGATAATGTGGTTATTAAACATTCCATGGTGCTTAACAAATACATTAAAAGAAATTATACAAGAATCCAGAAAGGTATTTCCACAGGTCCTAAAGAACTTGTCATCCATTTTTGCCAGGTGAGAGAGTTATGATCCAAGTGTTCCAGAGAAAGACAACACCTAGATAGCCATAAGGCTTTTTTTAAATTATATTTGTAATCTCAGGGGAAACACTCAGCAATATCCTGAGTTAATCATGAAAGGTAATACTTACATTGAGCCTTAAACTATAGCAAACCTGCTGGATGACAAGTTCAGTTCAAATGTCTCCCCCAAGTCACCTCCTACCACACCCACAGAAATACTGGCAACTATTCCCCTACTGGTCATTAAAAAAGAACAGGTCCTTAATGTGCTCACTAAAGCCAAAAACACAGCCTCCATGGGTCCTGACAACATTCCAGGATGCTTCTTAAATAGCTTAAAACAGAACCTGTCAGGGTCACTGGAAATGGTCTTTAACCACAGCCTCCAAACTGGCTTTGTCCCAGAAGAATGGAGGACTGCAACTGTTGTCCTTCTGCACAAGGTGGGGGGCATTAATTGATCCAAAAAACTACAGACCCATAATCTTGACCAGTCTTATCTACAAGGCCATTGAGAGAATTATCATGGACCTGATCAATAACAACATAAGAACTCTCCAAACATCATACCAGACCCAATTTAATTTTGTCAAAAAGGAGGTCTTGCCAGCTTACTCTAGTGGACTTCTTTGAGAAAGTCACCGAGGGCATGGATGAGGGTAAAACAGTGCACACCACATACGTAGACCTGGCCAAAACTTTAGACACAATCCCCTACTCAGGGATCATAGATAAACTTACTGAGCTAGGTATACACCCTTACATCCTCAGATGGATAGCCAGATGGCCTACTGACAGGACACATGTTGTCCAGATAGATGAATCCACTTCCAGTAAGAAATCTGTGACTGGGGGTGTCCCACAAGGCTCAGTGTTGGGACCCCTCCTGTTTAGAATATACTTCTCTGAAGTGAAGGTCAATGTTGGCAGCCTCTGGCTCACCAAGTTTACTGATCACTGTAAGCTGACAGCAATCACTGAATCCCCAAATGATGTTGATACCCTAAAAACATGCCTAAAAATGAAAAAAACTGGTGCCAAAACCATGGTCTGAGAATAAATGCTAAAAAAATGCGCAATTATACCCTTTGATAAATCATATATTCTTACACATTATAATATTGATAGCACACCCCTAAATGTAGGCCCGGTGGTTTTGGGACCTAGAAACAAAGATAGATAGTAAACTATACTTTGACCACCAGGTAGCTACACTAGTTAGGAAATCCATCTGTGGGCCTCAACTTATAAGTAAAGGCAAGGCATCAAGATCAAAGGAAGTCATAGAGCCATCGTACTCGTCCCTCATCAGGCCCATAATCGAGTACAACACTCCCTTCTGCATGTATATAACCAGGCACTTACACCACTTGGAGTGGCCCCAGATGTTTCTCACTAAAAGTAAACAGCTTAAGACACGTGTCTTATGCAGACTGATTAGAGGACCTATCCCTTTACTCCATTTCATATAGTTTATTGAGACATGACTTATGCATGACTTTCAAGGCATTCTCTGTTCCAGCCTGATGAAAATGTTACATATTCACAAGAATAATTATACAAAGGTAATGGGTTTCATGGATGTGAACCTTATTTGTGACTGTAACAGAGCTTGCTGGAGAAACAGATTTGTATCCCAAAGCCTACCATGTTTATGGAATAAGCTTCCCATCTCATAAAACAAAGCCCATCCCTCACGCTCCCATCTCATAAAACAAAACCTGTCCATCATGCTCTTCAAAAAGAATTTGGATAAACGTATAGGGAACTGTAAATTCACTCCCAGGGTACTGCCCATGTTCCTTATGGACAGAGTCAATCTGTAAAATGACTCAGGGCTCCAACACCCAAAGACCCACTACACTGATATTACACCATCTCATATCTGGGGAATTAAGATATAATATTGTCATATCCTAGGTATTATTTGCTAGGCTTGTAAAGGTTTTTGTGTCATTAGCCTAGTAATCACCTATGAATCTATAATATGGAAATAACCTTATCTGGTAGATTTAACAACCGCAACTTCCATTAAATGTAAAGGCATACAATACTGGATCCATGACAGACAGATGCACAGACATTGCAACACCTAATGAAGAAGAAGTTTCTCAGGACTCCAAAGTTATCCAGCCAAAGGCCATAAACCGAGGAACCAACTATTTCAACTCCAGAGACATCTGAATGTAATCATATCCCTTCTCCAGAAGCATCCTGAGACATACATCAGCAACTGAACTAAGTTCAGAAGAAAGACTGCATTTTATTTACCCACAAAGTGCAACCAGTTCATTAGCTATTCTGCCTAAATGCCTGTCAAATAGTAAAGCAACTAGTCTGCCTAACAAAATTTTTTGCTACAATGATTGGAAAACTGACATGAAGTACATAGCCACTGAGCTCATTGCAGAAATGTGCAGCTTAGTCCTCCTGTGTTAGATTGTAGGCTGGAATGGCAATTCTTACTTACAGGGTATTGGTCATTTTCTGCTCTTAGTATAAATAACAAATCATTGCAGTTGGACATAACCTTCTTACCATAAACAACAAAGCATTATATAGCTTTTGTTACAAATGGGTTGTTTCTGCATTCTGTTTTATTAAGGACAGCCTACTGAATTTTGTCTTGTAGGTGAAAACCCTTACCATGACATCATGAAAGACTAAATCCATAATGTTTAACTACATAATCTAATACATAAACTGCTGTATTCCCATGCTGGATGCATTAATATGAGTTTCTTACTTTCTACAAAGACAAGTTAACAATTAAATCTTGCAGGAGGAACACCATAAACTTGAAAATTAACATGTGATAATGCAGTAGTGAAACCACAAAAAGAATTAAGTTGGTACTGATTACCCACAATACATTGCAGTTGTAAGGTAAATCACTGCTAGATAAACCCGCAGTGGTGGTGCAGCGGTAGCGTTGCGCCTCACAGTAAGACGCTGTCTGGTTCGATTCTCAGCTAGAGCATCTTCTGCGTGGAGACATGCGTGAATGGGCGTACCTTCGTTGAAGGTTGTGGGTCAGGACTGGTAACTCAGCACATAAAAATCAACTCCCAATCATTAGCGGACCGGAGTTCCACTGTGGCGACCCCTAACCGGGAAAAGCCGAAAGACACAACAACATATCTACTATGGCATCATTATAAGGGCATGGTTATAAAGAAAAACTGACTAAACAGTGAAACTAAAAAAAAAATCAAACAACACGCTAGAATCTTCATTTTTTGCAAAATCACTTTCAGTGTTAACATGAGGTGTATGATTGGGAATGAAATATGTTGTAAAACAAATATGCTTCAGAACATGACCCATACACTTCAATCATGTTACAGCATCATGTATTGGACTTGTATGAAAGCAATTGCTGGGTTTATAACCATGTCCCTCATCATGCAAAAGGAGAATTCCCATGTCTCCTGTACTTTTGGTGCAAATGGAATTCAAAGAGAGGATGCCCTATCAAAAAGCAACATTCAGAGGTGCTACTGACTCCACCCAGATGATCTATATTGAAATGGCTACACCTGCAACAGGGGGAATCTGCTTCAGATGGAATGAAGTCTTCCAATATGAGACTGTAAATATAGCATCACCAGACACTAACATAAATACTTTCCCAACTCATCTGACTGAGATTAAGGACTTAATATGTTCAAAGGCTTCCACTACATTTGCAGAGACCAAGCTTATAGATGATTACTGTTTGCTAGTCAGTAAGTTGCTATGATGGCTATTATTCCTGCAAACACAGACTATCCCACTGTACCCAAAAATGATGCTAGATCAAAAACAGAAATCAATGATATTGGAAGATATTTTACATCCTGTTTCCAAAGTACAGGGTTGGGAGCATTATCACAGAAGTTAGACTATACTTACTAGAGAAAGTCAGCAATGAAACTTCAGATGCCCTGGCCAATATTAACAACCATGATGTTTGCCATCAGGGCAAAGACATTATAGAACAGGGTGGCACTTGATTTTCTACTGACAGGTAAAGGAGTAAATGTGCAGTCCTATCAGGAAACAGTGCTGTGAATTCATCCCAGACAGTTGAAAATCTATCCTAGATCATACAAACCATGTTAGCCACATCTCCACTTAACTTCATTAACCAGAAACCTGGACTCTTGAGTTTTGTTTTGGGACTCTGGGAACAAATCTGTTGCACATACTATTGTTCATATTAGGTTTTATGGTCATCTTATATATATAATTTTTCTGTTTATTAAGTGTTGCTTAATCTATACTGCAAATGAAATGAAATAGACTGTCTTAAGCATTACTGAGGGTAAAAAACTTTACATGTTTTTAAAATTTCAAAATGAAATTAACAGGAATTGAAAGAAACAGAAAACATATTGAAATCCTAGATTGATTAGTAGGTCTTTATTGGGACATAAGACATAAATGAAGAAATTCTATGTCATGGCAAGTTTAAATATCTACTTTAATAACCCAAGGCATGCTTGACTGATGTGAGCAAGAAAATTCACTATAATTAGAAAAAGGTGTTATGTCTTAAAAATTTGATCTTCATTTCCAGCTTGAATATGTATTTTTCTTACTTTGACAGATCTGAAAGTATAGTGTGGGATTTAGTGTAGAGTAAAGCATTTAAATATATGCATGTGCGCACACACACACACACACACACACACACACACACACACACACACACACACACACACACACACACACACACACGTGTGCGTGTGTGTGTGTGTGTGTGTGTATATATATATATATATATATATATATATATATATATCAACGTTATTATATTGCATTTTCAGAAGATCAAACATCAAAATCATCATCATCATCAGCCCCCTTTTTTCCAGTTTCTACATGGGGTCAGGGTATCGTGTTAACTGCCGCCATCTTTCTTGATTCAGTGCCACACTCCTGCTTTCTTCAACACTCATGTACGACTGTCACAGATCTTTTTTCACACAATCCATCCACCTCTTTGCTAGATGTCCTCGTTTCCTCTTACCTTCTTCCTGTCTGTCCCAAATCTTCTTCACCAGATTTTCTTCTGCTTTTCTGCATGTGTTCGAACCACCGTAATATGCCCTCTTTAATCTTTTCTGCAATTGGAGCTGCTTTGGCTTCTGCTCTTATGTCCTCATTTCTTCATCTGTTCCACAGTGTGCATCCTACCACCCTTCTCAGGCACTTCATTTTCATCACCTCTAGCTTGTTCATCTGATCTGCCTTTACTACCCAGGTGACTGTACCATACAGTAGTACTGATCTCACCACTGTCTTGTACACCTTACTTTTCAGCTTCTTTGGCATTTTTCTGTCATAGAGTATACCTGAGACTCTATGCCAGTTGGTTGCAGCCCCTCTGATTCTAGCTTTGACCTCTTCATTCAGACTTCCCTTCTCCTCAGCCTACCCTCCCTATTACTTGAAGCTATTTACCTGTTCCACTATCTTCACTTCTATCTCAATTCTCAACTTCTTCTGATTTGCCCAATTTGCTGCTATTACTACTGTTTTATCTGTGCTTATTTTCATCCCATGTGCCTTCAGTTTTGTATTCCATTCCATACCCCTATCCTTTGCTGAATTTCTTGCCTGTAATGCCAAACTGTCTGCATACAGTAACTTTGTTGATCTGTCCCCTCCAACTTGTTTTCTAATGTAGTCCATCACCAGTATGAACAGCAGTGAGCTCAGAGCTGAACCCTGATGTACACCCATTCCCACTTGGAACCCCTCTGTGAGGCTGAACACTGTTCGTACTTGAGTCATTGGGTCCTTGTACATAGCCTGCACTAATTCTACCAATGTTTCTGGGACTTCAAACCACCACAGTACTGCCTAGATCAGCTTTCTTAGGATCTTGTGATATGCTGTCTCCAAGACTAAGAATGCTCAGTTGGACTCGTTCCTCATCTCTAGCTTCTTCTCAACTGTCTGTCTCGCTGCAAACATCAGGTCAGTTGTGCTGCATCCGGATCTGGATCCAAACTGCTCATCTCCCATCTTACATTCTAGTACTCTGTGTATCCATTTATCAATCACCTCCTCCAGAACTTGGCATGCAGTGTGATAGGAGTTTGATGCCTGTGTACTGCCCACAGTTGTGGATGTCCCCTTTGTTCTTGTACACTGGCACAAGTATGCTTATTCTCCATTCATCTGGGATATGCCTTTCTCTCCACAAAGCTATGAGTACCCTCAAGAGCCATTTCTTCCCATCTCACCCAACATCTTTATCATATCTGCTGTGACCACATCTGAGCCTGCTGCTTTCCCTGACTATATTTTCCTTAGTGCTATTCTTACTTCTTCTAGGGTAAGCTCCTCTTCTTCTCTCATTGTAGGCTGTTTCTGGGCCAATACAGCTTATGTGGGGGCTTCTTCATTCAGAAGCTGCTGAAATACTCCTTCCATCTGCCTTTGATATCATGTGGACTGGTAAACAGGTTGTTGCTGGCATCCCTTATGAAGAGTGTCTGACTGTCTTTTTTATCTTTCTGTCTTTGCCTTGCAATGTGATATAGTTTCTTAGTACCACATGCTGAGTCACTTTCCAGAAGTTGATAGAGTACCTCCGATGCCCTGTTCTTTGCTATTGAAACTCCTTTCTTAGCTTCTTTGCTAGCCAACCAGTATTCCTTCTTAGCCTGGTTGGTCTTTTCTGTCTCCCATTTTTTCCTGCACTCCTTCTTTATTTTTATCACTTTCTGGACATCTGCATTCCACCACAGTTTTCCTTATGTACCTTATTTCCATACTGGCTTGGCCACATATCTGTTCTGTTGTCCTCACATATGCTCTTCTGAGGCACTGCCATTCTTCTTGAGTTCCACCTATTTCCTCTTCTTCTTGGAGTACTACAGCCCTGAGTAATTCCTCGAGCAGTTGTATTTTCTCTCCAGTCAACTTCAAGGTCTTCAGCCTGGTCTCTGTTGACCTTAGAGCCTTCTCTAACCACTGCTTGCAACTGATTGTATTAACCACTGGTTCATGCTGTGGGCTGACTGTTTCACTGGGGATAACTTTGCAATCATAGATTCCACCCCAGTGCCTTTTTCTTACTAGGAGGAAGTCTACCTGAGTTGCATGTTGGCCACTCTTGTATGTCATCTTGTCACTGTCTCTCTTTCTGAACCATGTGTTGGCTACTATCAAGCCATTTGCCAGACAAACGTCTAGAATGGTTTTTTCTTCTTTATTCCTGTTGATGCACCCATGTGGACCCAGGCAGTCCTCATATACTGTTCTTTCTGTCTCGATATGTGCATTTAAATCACCCATTATCAACACCAATTCATGTTGTCCTGCTTTATCTAGTAGGTCCTGCAACTGCTGTCTGAATGCACTCTTTTCCTCACTATCACAACGTTGCTGTGTGGCATAGGCTGAGATTATGAATACTGCCCTGTCATTACACTGAAGTCTGATTGCCATGAGTCTGTCATTAATTCTGATGATATCCATCACTGCCTTCTGAAGCCTCTCTCTCACCAAAATTCCCACACAGTTTCTAGCCTGTTCCCCTCCTGAATAGTAGACTCTGAATCTCAAGTCAAGCGGCTTTGCTGCACTGCCCTTTCATCTTGTCTCTTTGATAAATAGAATGTCCAGCCACCTCCATTTCATCATGCCATCCACTTCCAAGCTGCACCCTGTCAGTGAACCTACATAAAGTGTAACAATTCTCAGTTCATGTTTGGCAGGTTGTTTGGTTTTACGTCCAGTTTACACTCTACAGAGCTATCCTAGGTAGCCCAGGCTGAGCAATTAGACACCAGCCGGCCAGTAACTTATTGACTCAGGGATGCTGAGCTTTATGGCAGGTACACACTGACCAATAAGGGCACACACACCCCTCCCATTGTTTGCATGGATCCCTGGTGTAGTTCAGAGTAGGCCAGATTTTCAACCCACTTATCACCGATAACTGCCCATGCCCATTTTGGTGACATTAGTCAACATAACCGAATCACCTAGAGCCATAGTTTACACCATCAAGTGGCTAGCCCTCCTATGGTGCACAGTCTGTGATCCATGTTCTCCTGTCTTGAGAATACTGCACACAACAGTAGATACCCAAAGCAGTTGGTCTGTATACCCCTTCCCCTATAGGGCACCATGTAGAGTCTGTACTGATGCCCACAGCTCTATTCATTGGTGAGTTTTGAGATGGAAAAACTCAGCATGTTTTTTTGGAGGTGGGAGGAACCACAAAACATAAAAACTCCAAACAGGCTGTGGTTGGAGGTCAGGATTGATCCTTGTACCTTGAGCATGGGAGGCGAAGACGTTAACCATTATGCCAAAATGGTATCAAGACCATATTAACAAAAAAAACATATAGAAAGTTTAAAACATTGACCAAAACATCGAAACCAGGAATACAACCGAAATATAACATATCTGTTTTCCTTCATTTTTGAAGGGAGGCTATGTCCCCCTGTACCCCCAGCCCACCCTGCAAATTAAGTATACCAATTCTTAGATTGCACTACTTTGAAGAAAAAAAAACAGTCTAATGATCAGTCACATATAGCATAATGTAGATTACTTCTCACTTCAACAACATCCCCCCTATTATTACAACCAGTAACTGTTTTCAACTATTAACCATTACTTACACATACAATAACATCCACACCACTGCACTAAGCATTATGTTTCTACTGACAAAATCAGAATACTTTAAGTGTAAACCTCCATTCTAAATTAACAAATTTACACTTGCACGTACACAAACTTCTCCAAAGACAACAAAACCATTCAACGTCAACTCTGCCATTTTTTTCAAGGTTCTTACTACAAAACCAAGTGACAGAACACCATTAAATCACTTACCCTATCTGTTTTTAATTAAAGTTTAATAGTTTAGACTACGATCTTCTGACCTTTCGATAATTTGATTTTTCGTAATTTTGGTCTCAATGTTTTGATTTTTGATCTTCTGGTAATGCGATATAATGAAGTAGATCCATATATATATATATATATATATATATATATATATATATATATATATATATATATATATATATATATATATATATATATATATATATATATATATATATATATATATATATATATATATTATATATATATATATATATATATATATATATATATATATATATATATATATAGTTTCTATTAAAGCATTTTGAGTCTATTCCAGATAAAAAGTGTAGATTGTTTTTTCATTAACTAGAAAAGAACATTTGGTAATTTCATAAGCAAACTATGTATAGGCACCTTGTTCAGAAAAAAAAAACATATTTAAACGGAAAGTAGAAATGCTTGAAAAAATGCTCTGATATTGTTTTATTTTCTTCCAATGCTAAGCATGACAAGATGAGAGAAAAAACAAAGGTAAGCTCGAAGTCATAGTGAATATATTGCCTAATAAATACTGTTATACTCTTTTAACAGTAGATATGGTGCTACATTAAGTAAATTTCTAAAGTTCAACTTTTGAGCAGTGTCATAAAAATATTGCAATAATAAAGTATTCGGTGTCCCTTGCTTAACTGAACTATTAACTCTGAAAGACATATTTTTGCAACTAGATAGATAAATGGATATCAATGTAGATCAAGTGCTATTTACTTTAAAGCAAGACCCACCTAGATGATACTAAATTATTTGTATTTTATTCAAGTGCTTAAAAGTGCATCCTACTTTTTATAAAGGCTAAATAGGATAAGACAGCTCTAGCATGCCACTGTGCATATTACATTTAACTGTAGAAGCTTCATGTATTCAAGTCATGTTAATGTTAGATGTCCAAGGTTTGATAAAATAATGTGTATATCCTTTTAGGACGAGATTTATAATTACATACGACATACACTCTTTTAAAATGCTATTTATAGCTAGGCCATACATTGTAAATGATTTATTCTGTCACTTAAGGAGTCATTCTGTAATATAAGTATTAGCAAAACTGTACTTCACAGTGCAGTACTCACTGGGAATTTTACCAGAAGTTCTGACATTTTATCTATTCTGATAAGAAAAAAAAAAAGAAAAAACATGTTAGTCCTGAACAATTACAAGACTACAATATTGGGTGGTGCAGCGGTGCAGTGGTTAAAGTTGTCACCTCCACGCAAGAGGTTTTCCGTTTTGATTCTCAGCTGGGGTGCCTTCTGTGCGGACTCAACATGTCCTCACTGTGTTTGCATGGGTTTCCTCCAGGTGCTCTGGTTTCCTCCCACATTCCAAAGACATGCAGCTGGGGTGTTTCTCCCCAGGACTAGTCATACTTTCCCAGTAAATAAATGTTAAATAAATCAGATTCAATGTCTTGCATCTATTTATTTGATGATGTACAGATAACTGAAAACTACACTCTCAAGTACTTATAAAATATATAAAAATGGTCTGTTTTGGAAGTCCAGTAGTGTCCATAACAGAATAAGATAAAATTGATGTCTCTCTGTCTCACATTTCCCACCCCTTTTAAAAGGCAATAAATGTGCTTTCTGCTTTGATAACTGTCGGCTTTGTGAATTTGTTTCTTTCGACATATATTGATGGGACAGTACTGAACCAAATAATGAAATAACCCTAATAGTGGCTTCCCATCAAATACAGAGCAGAATTGTTACTTGGCTGTCTGCTTTTCAAAACTACTGAGCCAAGACTCCTTTTCTTCCTTAGCTGAACATCTTACGTCTAAGGTCTCCAAATACTCCTACCTTCTTCTGGACAAGCCCTTTCCCTCAACACATAATAGACTGCACTGTACTGACCACACCTTCTGACTAAATGCACCCAAACTCTGGAATTCCCAGTCTTGTCATGTAAAAAAACGTCTATCCCAATTTCAAACTCAACTCAAGAAAGATCTTACTAACTTGGTTCAATGTTTCTTCTCTTTTACCCCTTCCCTACCATAAATATAACTAACTTTTGCCCATCAAGTCTCTCCTCCAGTCTGATTTTAGATGTCCTTAGCCTCCTATCAATCTATCTCCATGATTCTTTCAGCTTTCACATCATCATCATCATCAACCTTCTTTTTCCCATTTTCTAAATGATGTTGTGATGTCATGTCAATTATTACTATGTCTATTGATTCATTGCCACTTTCCTACCTTCTTTGATAGTCATGCCTGATTTTCGCATCTTCTCTCACTCATTCCATACATCTCTTTGATGGACAGCCTCATTTCCTCTTGCCTTTTTCCTGTCTCTCCCAAATCTTTTCACAAGATTATCGTTTGCTTTCCTGCACTTGAGCCCGAACCAATGTAATCTGTTCTATTTGACCTTCAAAGCAATTGAAGCTGCTTTGACTTTTGCTCTGATGTCCTCATTTCTTCATCTGTCTCACAGTGAGCATTCTTCTAACCATCTAGAACATTCCATTTCCATCATCACTAACTTCCTCAACTGCTCTACTTTCACTCTGAGGTTTCTGCTCTATACAGTAGTACTGGCCATCACTGTTTCATGGACCTTACTTTTCAGCTTCCTTGGCATTCTTCTGTCATGCACTACCCTGACACTCTGTGTCAGTTAACTGCAGCTTCATTGATTCTGGCTTTGACCTCCTCATTTTGAATTTTCTTCTCTTCAACCACCCCTTCCAGATACTTGAAGCTGTTAACCTGCTCCTCTCTTTTCCTTTCCATCTTAGTTTTCAGCTTCTTCTGATTTCCCTCATTTGCTTCCATGACACCTGGCTTGTCTGTACACAGGTTTCTCCCATGTGCCTTCAGTTTTGCATTCCATTCCCCTATCATTTGCTGAAGGTCTCAGAGTCTGCTTGTAATTCCATATTGTCTACATACAGCAGCTTTGTTGATCTAGCCCCCCTGACAAGTTTACTGATGTAGTCCATCACCAGTATGAACAGTAGTGGGCAAAAAGCTGAACTTGGATGCACACTCACTCTCACTGGAAACATCTTCTGTGAGCCTGAACTCTACTCATACTTGTTTCATTGGGTCCCAATGTTTATGAAATTTTGAACCATGAAGAGATTTCCCAAATCAACTTTACTGCGAACTTGTCATATGCTTTCACTAAGAAACATTTAGTGAGCATGTTACGAGTTTGTTGTGTTGTAGATATGGATGAAGGTGGTGGTATATACACAGGAATTACATGTATGTATGTGTGCCCATCCATTGTAATTTAGATAATTATCCAGCTGGAATTTTTATTGCTTAAAGAGTTTGCTGTATTATAGGAAAGTATATGGAAAGAAGGATACTGCTTAATTAGTACTGTTGTACCTTCAGTCATATTACCTGGCCTACTCTCAAAGAAATTATTGTATTTGATACAAATATAATGTAATGGACAAAAACTGTCTTTAGTCCAGGTCTCTGAGATGGCTAGAATATGAGACTTTTCCAGGAAGAACCAACTTTTAAATGTAGTCCACTTATTGTTAATGTTGCATGTACTACTACTAGCATTTTTTTCTAGAAATTAAAAACAAAACGAACAAGATATAAAAAGGGGAAAAGTGAAAACATTGGGTGCTCCACACAATACAGTTAACCAACAACAAATCCACAAAGCAAAAACAATGCAAAATGGTAGAAAGAAAAATGCTGGTGTAATCCAATACCAAACTTTATAAAAACACCTGAATCAATGAAAAGAAATGCTCTGGTATAATCCAATGCCACACTTTATTAACAACAAATGAACAGGTGAAACACATCTCACATGAAAATAATAAGACTTTTAATATAACCTTACAAGGGCTCAGAAGGAATGGAGAGTGTGCATCTTGAGGTTTCAACTAAGAGGATAAAGTAATGTGAAATATCAAATTATTTGTCAGGCAACAGTATAGGATAAGGTCTGTGGAAGGAGTAAAAAAAGGGGAGTTATCTGCAGAGTAACATAACACACTGTGAAGGAGAACTACATGAGATTATTAAAACCAAGACAACTTTGTGAGAAAGCCAGAGAAGGATTAAGACACTGGTAGACAAATGTAAAGCTAAATCAATAAATCCCAGTAGCAGTATAAAAGGGGTCTATGTTAATCTATGGAAAACTAATTCCAATGAACTGCCATTCATCAAGCACAAACCAGGGCATGGCCGTTCATCGAATGTTCACTTCAGTGAACATTTTTCTAAGGGAAGCGAGTTAGTTGGCCAGCATTAGGAAATTTGCCCTTTTCCCCAATGTAGTGGGATCTCGGAGTTGGTATATATAAGTGGGGGGGTGAAGCCCCCCCACCTTGGTGGGTTTGGTATAATGTAGTCTGTGCTATAGTCACTGTGGGGGACAGGTAATACCCTTCCCTTCGAAAAACGTTCGCAGAAATGAAAGTTTGATGAAAGGACATTTGCTGGAATTAGTTTTTGATGAGTTAATATAGACCCATATAAAAGCAGAAGAAGGCAGTTTTAAGTACAGTCCAGCAAAGAAGAGCAAACAGGACTGCAACAAGAAAATGTCCATGACAGTTTCCAGCAATTAGATTAAAGCCAGGTGTCTGCTAGAAAGGAGTCCTCTTTCTTCTTAATTTTAAGTGCCCACAGGGATATTGCTTTGGGAAGGATGAAACATATTTAACTATATGCATAAAGCAGTCTCTTCCAAACAATTATTATCTCTTAAGGGTTGTGTTATTTTCCCTCTGGAGAGAAGTTGAAAGAAGACTGCGTTCTTCTACTAATGACATTTATTGTGTTATTAATTTCTACATTCATAAATGCTACCAGTAAGACAAGATATATAATTAATTCAACAAAACCCTTTAGCCGGAATCAGAAAATTAATAAAAAGTAAAACCTTAGATATTAGCTCATTAAGATTTAGATTTTAAGATCTTTGCCTCACTATACCAGAGCCTAGATTGCATTCACAAACTTGGGTCACTGTCTGCATGGAGCTTTTGTGCTTGTTTGTTTGTCTGTGTGAGTTTTCTCTGGGTCCCTTTGTTTCCTTCTACCTAAAAAAATGAGTATTGATTGGCTTCTCTAAATTGTTAACTTAATGGTTTACATCATTTCATTGAGATGAAATACATCAAAACACAGTTCAGTGAACCTGGTGTTTCAACTTGCGATCAAGCTATACATGGGAGAAATTTCTAATCTAAGTCCTGAAGAGAAACTAGTTTGTTCCTTCGGCTCATGCACATTGATGGGACAGGAGTTGAAACAATTTTGCCAAGCTGTGATTCCATAAATCCCAGTGAGGCAAAAGGCATGTAACCCTCCAAATATATTGTACTTACCATTGTCATTATTACAGTAGCCATGACTGCAAATAATCCATAATGACCAGTTTGCTTACCTGCTTAAGAAATGAATAAATTCAAAAAAGGTACAAAAACTGCACCCTGTTATACAACTAGTATAGATTTATCAAAGTGCAGAAACCAATTACTTATCTTATCAAATTTTTTATTTCTGTCTGCAAGGTTGGCTTAATCTCACATACTGAATAAAATAAATTCTTTAATTTAACCTGAAACTCAAATGGAAAATTGTGAATGCAAAATATCAATATTCAATGATAGGATCACCCAGCTACAGTAAAATATTTCACAAGGTGCAATAACTGACGACACATGTCAGTGTGCTACAGATGCTACCAAAGATATCCTTTATGTAACTACATATATAACTGCTGTCCCATATAAAATTAAAATCTCAAACTCCATGTGATCAGATAAATAACCTACTAGTTTCTTGAACAGAGTTAAGGTAGGCTAAAGTAGCCAGATTAAACAAAATTTTAATTTGTGGATATGTTCCTGATGTACGTCAATAAGATGAAGAGATAGTTATCCACAAAAGGGGATGGATAAAGAATTTTAAAGGATTTCAGCAAGCCAGGTGAAATAATGTGAAATTGTACAATGTATCCTTACTACAAAAAAAGAGGTTGGGAAACAAACTAGTTGCAAAGGTTTATGAAATTATATTATATTGTTTCTTAAAGATTCCTTAGATTGACTTCTACCTTTACGCCGACATGTAATCTAGTCCTTCTTCAAAGTCTATGCTTGGAAAGTACTGTTGGCAGACTGGTAGGTAATACCAGATTGGGAATATAATAATAAAAATAAATATCATTAATGGAAAAATTGTGACACATACATTTTATAATACCTTCCAAGAATAAGCAATACATTAATATAAATTATATCAGAAAAACAAATGTAACAAATTGGGGTACCAAATAAAGCAATCAAATAAGATCAAAAACTCTGAATAAATTGTAGTCGCACAGTTTTAAAAAGGAGACAAATAAAAATAAGGCATATATAAAAATGGGACAAGTAAAAAAAAAAACAAGACAGACTGGTTTTAATCTGACCCCAGGATTTAATAAAATCTGTGTAGGCACTGCGTAGAGCCTACATGGACTGCTACCATGTCCGTGTACACAGTTCCCACACGGCAGAGCACCATGCATATTAATGATAGCACTTTGCCAAGGGAGAGCCAGGGAACATGGCTATTCAATCAGTGTAGGGAGAAGTGTAATGGTAACCATGTCCACAGATGGGTAGGAGACTCCCCAGACTGTCTATCAGTGTCATGTTAATTTTTTAATTTTTTAATAAAAAAAATATTTGTGTGGCATGGCAGGGAAAGCAGCAATGCTAAGTGACACCCAGACAATGTCCAGACATCTAAAAATAGAAACCAGATGTATTTAATTATTTATTTAAATGTATGTTTAAGCTAGCTGAGCATGTTTGCGTGGTGCGGTGCAGTGCTCAGCACTGCTTATAGGTAGCTCAGTGTTATATGTAAAAGTTCACCTGATGTCTGAATATCCATGTAGCTTAATGGGTAGAGTCATGACTCCATGTGTATTAGGTCAAGGGTTTGGAATACATAGAAGGCAAATAAGTGTTTAATTTTTAAATACACGTTTTGCGGAATAATTTAAAATATAGCTCTGCTGTGCTCTGCTAAGCTCTGCTGAGACCTGCTAAGCACTGCATAAACATGATAATGGATGCCAGTGATTATGCCCTGTTTGGCACTACCTGACTGGTTTGTGGACTGATAACCTCTACTAAGACTCTGGTACTGCCTGTTTTTGCATGTCTGAGCTCAGCTGTGGTGGTTTGCATGTAGCTAAGTGATGAGGCACTTTTTTGAATGTTACCCAATGACATGTAAAGGCAAAAAATCAGCATATATTAAGCCCAATAGGCAGGAATATAGCAGAATCTAATGGTGTTATGTCTCTGAAGGATACTATAGCTGGTATTGGTGAAGGTGCACACATTTGGGTGCAGCATTGGGGCATTCTGAAGTTCAGGGTCATGGTTGGACTCCTAGTAAAAAAAATGAAAAATTTCTGCTGCAGGGAGGGTTCAGGGGCTCAGAGTGCAAGGTGGAGGCCTGGGACCAGCTGGCAAGAGAACTCACCCGTGTTACTGGTATCCCTGCACAGGTGAGCAGTGTTGTCACCACCATGATGACCTGAACTGGAGAAAGGGGGAGCTCTTGGACACCTAGGTCCAAGAAGCTCAGGCAGGGAATGCCCCACAACTATGTAAGTAATTTTATCTCTGTTTCACCAATATCTAATCTGAATGTCTGCAAAACTGGTATGCATAATGGTGTGCTTCTCTTCCAACAGCTGCAGAGGAGAGGGCTCACAATGTTGAGTTGCACACCAGGCACCTGGCCAGGCTGCGCCATGAGTGTGGTGAGTACAGATATATTATGCTAACTGTAGTGAAATAAGCAAGAAAGGGTAAAGCATTAGCTGCATGACAGTATATTCAATAAAGTCTGTAGTGCAATAAATGTGGAATTAGAGCTGTATTACAAGCAATGAATAATGCCAACTGTTGTGCAATAAAAACATGAAACAATACCAGGAACTGCATTAAAGTATATATAATAAAGTGTGTAGTGCAATAATTGTGGAATTAGACCTGTTTTGAAAGAAATAAATGCTAACTGTTTTGCAATAAAACATGGATCCATATCAATAACATCACAAAAAAGATGTACATTAGGATTGTCTTGTTGTAACCATTGCAGTAGAGCTGTATGCATTCTGGCTGTAAGGTAAAGTGCTGATGTCAAGTATAACACTGTAATAGCTGTAGAATGCAAATATAATGGCTGCTAATTGTATTGTTTAACACATATAGTACCGTTCAAGGCTGTCTCTAGGCCAATATTGTTCACATAATGCTCTGTCATCCGCAAACATCAGCTAAACAAGGTATGTGGAAGAGGTAGCCCACTGCATAATCTGATATTGTTTGTTGTCTTCACAGATATTTCAACCCACTAACAATAAAGTGTGGACTCCAGCATTGTAGGACTGATATATAACATTCCTACTACCTGTGTTATTCTTTTATTGCATGCTTATGTGTTCTACTGTCACGGCAGTCTAGTATAACACCATAGTAGGACTGCCAGGTCATATTTTGTTTCCAGGTAAGCTCTAGGCGGGTATCAGTCATTCTGTACAGTGACGCAATAACTCAGTTTATTAAATGCTCTGCATATAGTACAATTTGCCACACACAGACCAGGGTGTGAATCCAGTGATAGGTAGCACTACATATTACATTAGCAGTCATGTAATCCTCACAAAGTCTCTCTCCACAAGAACTACAGGAAAATGGGTGAGGTAGCCAATATTATGAGTATAGAATTTTGTGTTTAGATTTCCCAGACTGTTAAAATCATTAGCAAGAATGTGAAAATTCAGCAATGTGCACTCAGAAATAATATGTGTAATCCTAATATGTCTGTATGCCTGGGATGTCTGGTAAAAGTTGCTGCAGTCACAGTCACTGCTATTGGGTTCTATTCCCATGCCTGCTAACCAAGGCATGACTGCTGTTTAGTGTCTGTATTTATTTTACATTTGTTAACAGGGCTGGTCCAACTGGATACATGTCCATTTTCAGTGGAGGCCCGAGGAGAAAAGCTCCGCTATCTACTATATGTCAAATAAAAAAATACAAAAATTTACAATACTAAATAATGCAACTAAGCCTGAAATCACAGGATGTTCAGGAATCAGTGGAAAGACAAAGACATAGGTGGAAAGTAAGTTCATGTAGACATAGTTTGCAACAGAAATAATTATATTATTGATAATTTAACAATAGAAATATACTAAAGTCAGTATTAATAGGGAGAGATAGTTACCCACCAGAGTTGGAAAGTGTGAAGTAGTAGAATTGAGATAAAGAGGAGAGGTGGCAGGAGAAGTGAGGAAGAAAAGGTCAGCTAGGGTTAATGCAAGAGCATATCCTGTGGTTGGTTAGGAAGTGTTTCAGTTTAGTTTTAAAAAGTGGAATTGAAGTAAGGTCGGTAAGGTCTTGAGGAAGTTTATTCCATATTTTGCCAACTGAGTTGGAGAATGTGGAGTCTCCTGCAGTGTTCTTTGATAGGGAAGTTTGAATCAGTGTTTTATTAGAGGAGCGTAGGTTTTTCAGGTTGTTATAGGGTTTTATTAGGGTGGAGAGCATAGGAGTATTCTCAGGGTGGTGAAGGGCTTTGTGGGCAATTGTGAGTTGATAGTATTGAATTAGGTGGGGTAACTCCAGCCACCCTAGTTTAAGGAGGTTCAGGCAATGATGTGTTTTGTATGGAGAGGCAGTGGCAAATCTGGCAATGTTGTTATATGCTGATAAAAGTTTATTGAGGTTATGTTTTGAAAGATTAGTATAAATGGGGGAAGCGTATAATAGGGTGGAGATTAAATGGGTTCGAGCTATGGTGGTTCTAGCTTCAGGAGTTAGGAAAGATTTGATCCTGTAGAGAGAACCTAGTTTTCTATTTGTTGTTTTTATTATTGAGTTAATATGAGAGTCAAATTTTAGTTGGTTATCAATAGTAACACCCAAGAGTTTGGTTGTTTGGTCTGGAGTGATGAGGGTGCCATTGTTAGAAGTAAGTGTGAAGTTAAAAGAGAGAGACAGGTGTGTGGGTGCAAAGAGGAGGAGCTTGGTTTTCTTAGGGTTGAGGAGGAGACAGTGGTTAGTGAACCAATTCTCTATAGTGGTGAAAGTTTTTTGGGTAAGGGAGTGGAGGTCAGCTTGGTTGTTGGCAGAACAAATAATGGTGGTGTCATCAGCATATTGAATACAAGTAGAAAGAGGGGTGGCAAGATACAGGTTGTTAATAAATGTGGAAAAAAGCAGAGGACCTAAGTTGGAGCCCTGAGGGACCCCAATAGTGGTAGGGAGTAGGTCAGAAAAGATGGTTGTCCCATAAAACAGCTTGTTTCCGATTGTGAAGATATGACGTAAACCAATTTATGGCAAGATTGTCAAGTGAGAGAGATTTTAAGCGATGTAAGAGGAGTTGGTGATTGACCATGTCAAAGGCTTTTGACAGGTCTATGAAAAATGCAGAAGAAAGAATATTATTATTGCGGTTTGTGTTAATGGAGTCAATAAAGGATAATAAGGCTGTGGTGGTGCTATGGAATGGATGAAAGCCATGTTGGCAACTGGCAAGGAGATTATTATGTAGGAGGTGATTATGCAACTGCTTGTGGATGCATTTTTCCATAATTTTTGCAATGGGAGATAGCAGTGCTATGGGGCGGTAGTTGGAATACTCAAATGAGTCACCCCCTTTGAAAAGAGGGATGATGTATGAAATTTTCCAGACTGAAGGTATAGTGCTTTCTTTTAAGGTCCTATTAATTAGTATGGAGACAGGGTAGGCTAAAGCATTTGCCCCTAGCTGGAGATATTCAGCTGGTAATTTGTCAGCTGAGGGGGTTGAAGGTTTGAGTTTTTGAAGTAAATAAAGGATGTAGGAGGTAGGTATGGGTTTTAGTTGAAATGGTGGAGAAGTGCAGCTTGGGTTAGCTAGTGTAGAGGTGTCAGGGCTTAGTTGGTTGGCAAGTTTAAGTATTGCTGAAGTAAAGAAAGTATTGAATGCATTTGCTGTTTGTAAGGGGGAGTCTGAGTTGGAGCCTAGAGGATTAGGTGTTGCAACTTTGCCAGGGGAAAGTAGTGTGTTAATAGATTTCCAAAATTTCCAAAATGTATTTGTTTGTACACATACATGTCTCTGAAGTGTCACAATTTCACATTATGTAATTAATAGTGCATAATCTGCCTGTTACAGGAATGCCATGGCAATGAGTACCTAAATTGCACAGTATCACCATATCAGCCCACAAAACACCTTGATGATTATATAGGTCCACCTGATGTGCAAGTGTTCTGTGTAGTTGTGTACCAGCAGTTGTTACTATTTGGCTCATAGTGTCCCATGCATGTAGCTTGAGAGGTATGCATGTGTTGCATCAGCTACTGGAGACTTGTACTCACTGTAAATGTAAAGAAAATACAGACCTGTAGAGCAGATAGTAGTACTGTTGTCAAGGAAGTAATCATCAATGCTACTAATTGACTGATTTTCTCTCTACCTCCAGCCCTTATCATTTATTTATCACTGTTATTCATTGGTTATGGTTTACTGTAAACATATATTGTTACATTAACTCTTTTTGAGGGCATGTGTTATTGTTATGTATTATACATTAACTCTTTTTGGGACATGTGTTATTGTTATGTATTATAATGACTGCATATTAACATATCTTGTTAAATTATATATTTGGTTGGCCTTATGCTGTAACTGTTACTGGCATGCTGTTATACTGACTGTTCTGTTACTGATTGTTGTGTTTCACATAATTTGCATTGATATGTAATTGCATTATTTCCAATGTTTTGCTATGCTATTATTACTAACATTGTTTTGTTAATAACTAACCTATACTTATTGCTATACCTCCAATACCTCAGCATGTTGGGGTAGGGCAATTCCTGGTGATCTGCCTACTTTGCCTCAACTGGCCATGGGATTGGGTCCTAGCACATCTGAGACTGCCCCCCTGGGATAGGTGGCAGAGGGGCAGCAGTCACCCTGGATCAACTGTCAGTCATGGTGGGCAGGATTGTTGATCGGATCTATGAACACTGCCTGCCCCAGACTGAGAGCACTCTGGCCGGATGACCTGGTGGGGCAGGCTCACCTTGGCACTCAGCCTCCAGCACAGCCACTCTCTGGGCAGTAAAGGAGCAGTGTCAACTGTCCCATGTGTGGGGACATCAATCATGCTGCTGCCATCTGGAGGCATGTGCAACTTGATTCCACAACACCCTCCCCATCCATGGTGTTTACCCCATCATGTGTCGCACACTGCCCATGTCTGCTGTCTTGTCTGTTTTGACTGTCTGCAAATGCATACTCTCCTGCCCAACTTAACTCCCCACAGTACCCATGTCCCTGCCTCTAAATTCCACTCTTACCTTAAAATAATGGGCACCTGTCCCAAGAAATAATATCTCTGCATACATAGCTCTCCATGTCACACACATGTCCACTGGACACCACTAATCTGGTCTAATTGCCTTGACAACACAGTTATGTTGTCATCACCCCTCTGCTTGGGGTTTGAGAGTCCAAATTCATTTAAAAATTGTGTCAAAATGCACAGCTGTTGCTGTACAAGATATGGATAGTTATGGGTCTTTCCTACACCCTTCCTGCACATGCCTTACTGCTGTTCACTATGTTTTCCCTCTGCTTACCCCCATTTCATCACTTTTCTATCACACTTTTTTCTTTTCTTTATATTTTGTTAGCACAGGTTTGCTCAGAGCTATGCGAAGCTGTGTGGTGCTGTGCGCCATGCCTCTTTGCTTAGCTATGCTTAAATTAGCTTTAATGATTAAATGTGTTTATTATATTGTCTGGCACATGTACAAAATGAACACCTCTGCCAAGTTTCAAACCCGGACCCCTCTCACCTACAGCCCACTGCATTAATCAACTAGGCCACACAGATCTGATGTAAAACAGGTGTTTCCAGAAAAACATACTGATTGAGACAATCATTAGGAATGTAACTGAAACAAAAACTAATGGGAAAAATGGGAGTGTTCCTTGGACTCTGGTTCAATAATACAACAGTAGACAGCCAATGACAAAGTAATAGATATAAGGGAGGCCTGCAATAGCAGGTATATGTGCCCTTTTATCAGCAACTTCTGGAAAGACACCTGCTAATGCAGCAATGGCAAAGTACATGTACAACTAGGACCCCGGTGAAGAAAGACAGCCATATAAAGCCATGCACATACTGATGGATGTAGAAATGTTTCCACAACCTGTATATGTGCACACATATCTTGCAAATACACATGCTTTTGCAGTGACTCAGTGGTGCAGTCTGTTAAATGCCTTGCATGCAGTACATTTTGCCACACACAGTCCTGGGTTCAAATCCAGTTTTGTATAGCAGTTAAGTTACATTATTGTGAAGACAGCAAGTTATGACTAAATGATGCAATCTTCATCTGCACAGGTTACTGCTAGCTAATGAACTGCTACTCACTTTTGCAAGTCAGAGGTCTGCAGGTAGAGACACACTACACATATCCATATAGCCTAACTATATGTAGCCTAATACTCTGTTATTGGCACTGTTGCATAACATATTTACCTTAATCACATGCCTCGATTGGACTGTACAGCATACCCTTACCCTGGCTCTGCCATAATGACAGGGCTGTCACAGCTGCCACAGTTATACATACAGCATGGTGTTCTCAAATGTTTCCACACTTTCCCCTATGTGCACTAGGCTGCAGCAGTAGCTGCAGCCTGTAGCATACACAGCTGTATGTAAAGGTAGATAAAGGTAGCTGCTACGGACCTACCATACCTTACAACCACGTAGAATAAGGGATCCAGACACAGCTAGATGTAATGAGGGGGAGCTAAGGCCCACAGATAGGGACATGTATAAAGGTTTGCCCCTACGAAGATATTAGGTTTATAGTTTAACATGTATTGCATTAGCCTGCATATTCCGATGAGCATAACACTCAAGTGTGTCTCTTTCCTTACTGACCTCAACCCACAATGTTTGCCAGTGAACTGCCAGATGACCACTATGTCATGGGACACTGACCACACATATGAGGTGAAACTGTGGATATACTCCATAAATCTATACAGTTGACAGGGTACCTACCCTCTGTGATGCTGTATTCTCCACACCTCAGTGATGTCCATCTTAACAACTAAGAAAGAAGCCCAGGTCTACATGAAGACCTTATATATTGCACTGTGGTGGCATGTCATTGGCCAATGATAGTGCAATTCAGCTGTTTTGGCTGCAATTAGCAAATCTCAGCCACAAACTGGTGCAGAGGAAATTACCTGCTAATGAGCAGTATCTTAAAAAGGCAAGCAGCTGCTTATGGAGAACAGCTCTGTATGAGACTTCACTCACACAGAGATAGGATTTCAAAAAGCATACCAAAAGCAAAGTTCAAAAAAGGAGTATTGAACTACAGCAGGTATGTAATAGTTTCTCTATATAACAAGATGTGGATGGGAGAATGGAGGTATGGGGAATAGACATTACAGCAGTAAGCCTTTCTTAGATCTATGGTAATGACATGTCAGTGATACTCTACTGTCCTACATCTACAGGCATGCCTTTTGACTCTCCCTGATTTTTAATCACATCTCAGTTCTGTCCCTGTCAATCCCTCCTATAACAGTTGGTTGTTCTAGGAAATATAGTGGATTACACATAATACATGGTGACAAGGTTTAAGGGTGTACACTCCTGTAATGTCAAACGATGTACTGTAGTTCAGCCCCCACATTCAGTCACTGTCTTACATACATAGTTGTAACATTTTAAAAGTGTCCCTGAATGTCCCTGATGTACTCTGGCTAAGTCCCTATGTCTGTTGACATATGTCCCTGTTTGGTTGACGGTTATGCCTAACATACCTGTAAACCTCTTACAGCTTGAAACCAGGACAAAGCCATAATTTATGGGAGGACAAAGGCCCAAACTCGGTAACAGTATTTAAATATTTGTCAGAGATCCACAAGTTTATGTGAAAATTACCAAAACTCTGAGGCAAACATCATGACAGTCTGCTAACATCTGTACCGTTGAGATGTATGATGCCTACATGGAACATATACAACAGCAGGGTTGCATTGTTGTTTTGTCATTGTGGCACACTGGTGTTGCTGGACTGTCCCCATACAGTTCTAATATTGCACTGTTAATTGCCTGTCAGTGGCCATATGACATATTAGTGGGATTTTGCCCATAGGGGGCATACCACAGTAGACTGCACTGCTGGGTGTTGGTACATACAACAGAATCTGTCACAGCACATAAGGATATACCCCAGTATTGCTACTTTCTGCATGGTATCCACACATGTAGAGTGTTGCCAGACTGTGGGGTATGACATATGAGGGAGCAGTGGATAGTGCAGGCCATTATAGGTGTGCTGGATTTGTACATACTGGATCTCCACATATCTGGTCCTGTAATGTGTTCCCCTTTTGTTGTCTTTTAGGGACCATGTACTGCTGAAGACAAACCCCTTTCTCAGAGGCAGAGAATGACATGATACTCAATGGACTCAGACATCACCATCAGCTATTGTTGTCCAAGGGAAGGCATAATCAGGAGCATCGGGCAGCACTGTGGGCAGACCTTGTGCGGAATGTCAATCAGGTTGACCAACAGAACAGGACCTATGAGAAGGTCCGACACTTGGCCACAGACATGCTGAATGCTGCACGAGTAAGGGCAGCTGATATTGCCAGGGATTATGCTACCACTGGTGGAGCGCCTGCGACAGAACATCTACTCACAACTACAGAGGAATTCCTGGCAAACCTTAGAATACACAACAGATCCCAGGCATCCATCACAATATATGTCATGGAGGTGAGTGCCCCAGTGTCCACAGCAGAGAAGTGTCCAGCTAAGCATACTGTGTTCACCAGTGTAATACTATATCAGTCATTGTGGCAGACCGTACATACATGTACATGGGTGTTAGGTCTATCTGCGTGGGGGGTAGGGTTTACAGACAGTTGTGCACACATAATCAGAATGTCAGCTTTATAGCCTGTATCACAGTAGCCACTATACATGTGGATATATGCACATATTACCTTGTAGTGCTGCAACATTTGGTAGTGCTGACAATACCTCTCTCTCACCTTTTCATACGTCTGTCAGGAGTGGCCCAAGTCCATGGTCCTGTACCTGGTAGGTGTGATTCAGTTTTTTTTACAGATCCTACCCTATGAAAGTTAAGGGCTGCCATATTGTCCTATGTACAAATGTCATGTTTAACCAGTGTAGAATACTTGCATGTTCCATTCTGGAACAGATAACTATGGTTCATAGACTGGTTATTCACAGGTGTGTATTTGAATGACCATCGGCATGTCTGCACTTATAGTTATGAGTGGCTACTCAGCCTGGTATACATAAGGCAATTACTCCAAGCTTCCTGTAGTGACATTAGTACTGGCACATCATTCTCAAGATAGGTGTACAGGTTTTTATGTGTAGGTCTATCACGTATAGTATCATATGTCATACCTTACAGGCAGATTGTACTGGCAACTTTACCTGGATGTGGTTGACATGCACGTTATAAAGGGCTTGACTTGTCTGTGTATGTTGGTGTGAGGTTGCCTGTTGTGCATGGGAGCAAACAGGAGAAGATGTGTGACTTGTAATATAGTTGTGGATCCTCATTTGTATGAGTCTGAATGGATTACCATACATAAAAGTGCAGGTAGTAATGTACTGCTTTTGTCTTGGTTTTCACAGGTGACCGGGGGGGTTGGAGTATGTTCTCCTCACAACCTCATGTCAGTGTCTCCTTGAACTCTGATGATGATGACATGCATTGTGAGGCATAGGTGGGCTTGGCAGGGGCTGAATCTGTCCCAGAGGTTGACATCCCTCTTCTGACCCATTGTCACTGTGCACAGTCAGTATGCCCACACATACCCAGTCCACAGAGGCCACAGATATTGGACAGTCAGAGGTTGGTGACATTGAACAGGACAGTATGGCAACTATGGCATCAGTGAGTGCAGACGCTGGCCACAGCCAGACAGCTGGCGAGGTCCCACACAGGCAGATTGACATGGATGCTCATAGGAGGACAGCGGTCCATCCACCACCTGTCAAAGGTGTCACATCACGGGTCACTCGCAGCATGTTTTGGGCCATCATGGAGGCACAGGCATGTTCTGAATGCAACACCAGATGGATGCTTAGGGTTATGGATGCAGCACAGTCTGACCTCCATGACTGCCTTTACCACATTGGGGACACCCTGGAATGTTTCCCTGATGCTGTGGACAGATGATGGGCTGAGACATTGTCTGTCTTGGATAGCACATTGTCTGTCCTGGAACATCTAGTTGGAGTTGGGTGTCTGACATGTGGCCGTAGGGCAGCAACACCATATGCTGAGAGTCCACGTGGCTGTGCAAAGCCATGCTCCTATAGTGGCAGTATCTCTAGCACTGCAGAGGGAAGTGTGCTATCCACACCATGACAAGGCAGGCCATGGTCATGTGGTCTTGGGCATCCTGTGGGGGACACAGCTCCAGCATTTTACAGACACCATCAGGTATTAATACCACATCTGACCTTAGGCATGGTGGCGCCAGTGGTACTCCTGGCAGATCCAGTTCTTGTGTCCATGGCCAGAGATGATAAACTGTCCACTCTATGACGTATGATCCACAGCTGTTCAACACACACATTGTAAGGCTAGCACTGGGCTTGACTGTGTACCCGCACACACTCAAACACCACTGTAATTGGCAGGTCATCTACAGACACACATGGCACCTCTCCATGGCCCATCTAACCTGCACCCCTCCAGACTCACACACATGCTGTCAACTGTTTGGTATAGCCTAGGACCTGTGTATGTTTCTGTTCCAGGAGTCTGAGGAGATACACTATGGATGCGTGACAGTAATACAACAGCACAGAATGATATGGCTGTACAGCAATAATATGACATCAGAAAGGTACAGCAGTTTACGTGCATGGCACCTTAGATGCATATGCGTAGAACAGTCTACTATCAGGGACAATGGGGTCAGTCAGCATATTCAGGCATTCATAGTTTTTTATAAGGTCTGCTACCCTGGCCACATGTCACCTGGGTTATCTGAACTTACAAATCTAGAAGGTGTGGTGATGGTGTTGACACATCTACAAATTTCCTGCGTCTGGATCAGACAGGTGGCAGACATTGGTTATGATATTGTATAGGAGGGCAATTTAGGGCCAAAATGTGCATAACCATTTCATGGGGATAGCCCATAAGGCCATGTCTGTAGTGCTGCACAGGTATCTATTTATACATACATGCACGCACACACACACTTGGCTAATGTAATATTAGAACCCCTACCTATCTACTATTATACACTATAGCTCACAGTACTTATCGCATGCTCCAGATAGTTTACCTGATATTAGAGTGCCAGACAGTGCTCTTAAAGTGGATGACATCAGCAGGCCTTGTAGATGGAAGCAATGTAGAGGCCAGCAGATAGTCACAGGGCCATAAAATGCATAACCATTGCACAGAGATAGCTCATACAGGTGGTCCCTAGTGCTGCATGGAGGTATATTTACAAACACAAACAGAGTTGGCTGAGGTGGGATTCGAGCCCATACTTATCTACTATTGCACACTATAGCTCGCAGTACTTATAGCATGCATCACAGACATTATTTGACATTAGACTGTCAGACAGCTCTCTTATGGTTGATGACATCAGCAGACCTTGTAGAGGGGGGCAATGTAGAGGCCAGCAGCTAGTCACAGGGCCATAAAAGGCATAACCACTGCACAGAGGCAGCCCATACATTCTGTCTCTAGTGCTGCATGGGGATATATTTTCAAACATACAGAGTTGGCTGCTGTGGAATTATAATCCCTCCCTATCAATTATTGCACATTATAGCTTGCAGTACTTATCACATGCTCCACAGAGCTTATCTGATATTAGATTGTCAGCCAGCACTCTTAAGGTGGATGACATCATAAGACCTTGTAGAGGGGGCAATGTACTGGCCAGCAACTAGTCACAAGGCCATAAAATCCATAAACATTGCACAGGGATAGCCCATACAGTTGTGCAACTGCCATGTGACCCCACTGTTTGCTATCTCCCTTGAACAATGTAGTGAACTTTTCAGCCATGTGGCCTAGTGCATATTATGGAGCATATAAAATTGGACAGAGTACTTGTCATCCCAAGTGGCTGTTGGATCTTCCCAAGTAGCCCAGTAGCCCACTATCTCCCATTGCACACATGCAGCAGGTCCATACAGTACATATGCTACCATATGCTAGTACCCCTTACAAGTGGTGAAAAGGTGTGTGACGTACCTTGCAAATGCAGCAGTTGGCAGACCTCTAGTTTGGGGCTGTCTATGTCTGATGTACACAGTACACATCCAACACATGGTTAAGTACTGGTTGTGTGGGCTGTCTGGTATACTTTTTACTCATATGTATGTGAGTCGGAGTAATGTGTCAGTCCCTAGGTCCCTAGGTTGTCAGTGCATGTCCTATGCTTTCTCTCTTGGCCAAGGCCAAGGCATACTGGGCACACCTATGTCTGCCTACAGGGACAACCTCAGGGGTTTCCTCCTCGGAATCCCCCTGTTGGAGTGGCTGTAGTGACCTATGCACTGGTGGGAGGCCTTCCCTTTGCTGATCCTGCTACAGCTGTTTCTGCAGGATCATATTGTGTAGCATAGCACATACTGTGAACATGTGTGCATATGTGGCTGGAGAGTACTGCAGGGCTCCACCAGATATATCGAGCCACTGGAACCGTGGCTTCAGCAGTCCAAGCATACACTCTATGATGGTCCTAGTTTGGTGCATCTATCTCATTATGGTGTTCTTCAGTGGGTGTGTGTACATTTCGGATGGGTGTCATCATCCATGGTTCCAGTGCGTAGCAAGCATCCCCCAGTAAATGATCATGTGGGATGTACACCCAGCAAACATGTAGTACAGCTGTGATGTGTGCCATATATGGGAGTCGTGAAAACTGCCAGGGGTGCCAGTACACACATTCATGATAATGCCCTGGGCATTGCTCATGACTGGGCAGTTGATTGAGTGATACCCCTTGCGGTTGACGTACATTCTAACTTCCTCATCTGGTGGTGCTTTGTTGTGTACATAAGTGCAATTTTTGGCACCCAGCATCTCAAGGTAGTGTGCTTCACAGTAGAAGTGTTGCATACTGCTAGCCTTTGCCTCAGGGGTGAGGCAGAAATAAATGTGCTCACTGGCATGTGGTAGCATGGCAGCCAGGAACTGGTGGAGTATCCCTGATGCTGATGCCTGTGAGACCCACATCATGTCCCCAGTTGGTTTTTGGAAAGTACTTGTAGCTACTATCCTAAGAGCAACACATACCTTTGTTTCCGCTGGGATGGGTTCCCCTCTGTTGACTCTGGGTCTGAGATGGGGTTGGCAGAGCTCAGTGAGTTCTTGCAGTATGTTCCTCTCCACCCTGTAGTGCTCTACAATCTCCAGAGCCTGTAGCCCCTGGAAGGTTACGCTCGGTTTGAAAACTCTTCTCCTTCTCAGTCTAGGTCTGTAGTTAGCAGCAGCACATTGACCTCAGCATCTAGCACATACATATGTAGCAGACGTTCAGCATCCTCTATCATTCCTTCAGGTAAAACTACCAAAAGTTTACTCCACTGGTGCAGAGTATGGAGGTGAAATCAGATTGTAGGGTATATGCGACAATTATAGTGCTTTGCTGTAGGTGCAGCCTGTGTGATTGGCTACCTAGGATGCATTCCACCTGCCAAATACATCATTAAAGACTCTTAAAGGCCCTAGTTTAAGTGAAACAAGGGTCATCCGTAATTAAGATATCATTTCCTTTCTCAGCCAGCTTTTTTTTTGCAATATCCTTCCTTGCTGAGCACTGCGGTGCACCGCACAAACATGCACAATGAAGGTAAACAGTGCTCAACACTCAGTATACATGCTCCCATGAAAGGTCATTATCAGCACAGTGGTTTGCTGTGCAAACATGCTGAAACCTGGTAAAACATGTGCCCCAAAGGTAAGCAAAGCTTAGCAGACACTGTATACACTCCCCTGCTCAGCAGTGCACCATGCCACACAAACAGATGCCACTGAGTGTCAATGAGCTTACAAGTCCTCAGACACACACCCCTTTGATGTCAGCTACCTCTTCTGTGGACACCAACATGGTTCTGTGCCTACATGGATGGGATCTGTGGACAGAGATACCCATTTGTTCTATTCAGTAACCCCAACTCCTTTGTATATGGATCCAACCTGGAAACAACACTGTTCCAGGCACTGCCTCCTTAGCAAAAGAACCATTCCACCATTGTGGATACTCCACGTAGGGTTCTATAATACATTACTGTGTCATACTAATAACTTTGTTTTCTACACTACATTTTTTTTCATAAAAGCATGTTTGTACACTGTGGAGCTCTGCGCAAACATACCCCGATTATTAAAAAAAAAATAAAATTATTTTAAATTATTTTCCATATAGTTTTGGACACATGGTGTATAGTTTTGCACATATCTTTGTCTGCTATGCTATTTCTGCCCATCTATCTGCTGTTTTACAGCCCCTGCTGTTTTTTTGCATCCTGTACACGGAATTTTTCTGTGTACACTACAGACACCAAACGGGGTCTGCAGGACTGCCTATCTGCTTCCTGGATCAATCTATGTCCCTCATTTGCATGCAGTTCACCTGCTTATCAGGTTATTTGCATGCCACGGATACGTCCGTATAGGCGGGCTCATACAGACCGCTCAGCACTGTTTACTTGATTGAACACCTGCTTACTTTTGTGTAAGCAGTGAGCCACTATGCCGACATGGAAAAAAAAGTCTGTGTAGGCTTTATTAAATCCCCCCCTGAGTATTTAAAAAAATGAGTACACAGATGAAAACATTATGTCTGTTATCTCAGAGGACAAGAGACATGTGCCATTAATGAGCTGCTTTCTGTAGTTCTTAGTTTGAGTCCCTAAATCTCCATTTGCCTACTGTGTATCCCTGAGCAGGCCACTTAACCAGATAGTGCTCTGGATAATTATGAAATGGGCTAGGGTCCTCAATGGCTTCCTGGACTTCATGCCTAAGAGCTACATAAGAAGTAAGACACAGGTATAATAACTTTAATTTGGTCATTTGATTGATAGCTGCTATTTAAATTAATATTTTAGTTGTGTTGTTTATTGTGTAATGAAATGTTATTTTGAACACAAAAGTTAACTGCTTTATTATTTCTGCTACAATTAAACTTTCTGTACATTTTATAATATGGTTTTGGGATTATATAATTATGAAATAAGTTGCCTCTTACAATCAAAATAAGTTGGTCATTAGATTCCTTCAAAAATAATCTTGATATATGTATGGGAAGCAGAAAATGTCAACACAAGGTTACTGCAATCAAGCTCTTTGAAGGTAAGTAGGTTATAAGTCCTACAATTTAACCTGTGAACATTCTCATATACACATTCATAAGTCCAATGGTAGCATAAAATCCACTCAATGGATCTCAGTCTCTTTTTCAACATAAATAGAAAATGCTGAAGGGATAGACATGTATCTCAGATAATACCTTTTCTGTGGCACTATCTTTCACTCCACATCTCTTACTCTATTCAGACATGATTTGGATGAATGGTTGTCAAAGTACAAATTCATCCTAGTTAGCACCTATATCTGTTCTGGATGGGGGTAACAAGTAACTATACCAATATATTGTTGTTCTACATGCCAAGAATTATTCATACAAAATACATAAAAGTTAAAAAATACTATGGGAATAGAAGGCTAGGCTTCTTAAGATCCTTGCAGATCAATAGGATGTTAACTAGCTATGTACTTATCCACTGAAGGCATAAAAGTTTCTTTCATAGGTTAATCGGCTTATTCATAGGTTCATTTATTCTATGTTTAGACACATAAGCCAGTTAGGAACACTGACTCCTGAATATTAAGTACATATTTTCTATCTTCTGTTCAGTTATCAAGTAATATTTTTAATTTATCCACATCTTGTTGAATTCCAGACTAGATTAACTAAGTTTGTTCCAATAAGCTGGAATGACTTGAGATATTCAGAGATCTGTTTTTCCTTATGCTGGTAGTAAATTTCTGTAACTTTAATGATTGACTCTTGAAATCTCTAACTGATTCACAAAGTTTATAACCAAAACGGAGAGACTGAAGGTGAACTCACAAATCTTTATTCCAACTTCAAAGAGTAGTATAACATTCTACAAAAACATACTTGAAAACATCAAAAAATATTCATAAAAATAAAATAAAAATTAACATTCCAAACTTTTAAGATTCAAAACAGGGGAAATGTATCATTCAAGCCACTCTCCAACAGGGAATTCAGCCTAAGCTGCCATATTAATTCCCTTACTAATAAATTATCTACAATAATTCTTCCCTTGGTGTCCTCTTCAATTGTTCAATGATAAAATACTTGAAGGTATGCATAGGTGACTTCTCGACATGTTTAAACAATGCATTAGTGTCCTTACATTTAATAATGTCTTTTTCATGGTCATAAATTCTTTCACCCGCCTAATGGTTTTGCCAATATAAAATACCAGGCAATTTTGGCAACATGCAGCATAAATAGCCCAGTCAGAATCACAGTTATATTTTCCCCTAACATACACTTTCTGTCCATTCAATTCAAACTTGTCACCCACCAGGATATGCGGGCGCATCCTACACCAACCACATTTAAACATAACATTCAAATCTGTTCTACTGCACCCACTACCAGAATATTGGTTACCTCTCTCAAGCAAATCTTTAAAGGTGGTATTTCTTCTATAAACAACAGTAGGATGATCTCCCAAAATTTTATGTAACCGTGGATTAGAAAAAACAAGTAACAAATTGTATTTGAGCACATCAACTATGTTAAATGCATCCAATGTAAAAGTAAGAATGCAGGGTTTAACAAAATCTTTATTTGAAATGCTCATACTTGTAAGAGTAGTGGGTTGATCAGTTTGATTAGGTAAATTGACCCCTACCACCCCTTGGGTGGCAGTAAGGTTATGGTACAAAAGGGGGTAATAAAATCCATTAGACCTCTTGTGGACTACCTCGTTCCTAATGGGCTCTAGAAATCCAGTAGGATAACTCCACTTCATAAATATTCCCAATAAACTCTCACATTCAGTTTCAAACACCTTGTCATCCATTATCATTCTGGCCAGTCTCACTAAATGGCCCTTTACCACAGACAATTTTTTTAGAAACAAAGGATGATGACTGTCAAAGTGAAGATAACTATTATAGAATGCTTTCGATGAATGTTTGAAATGAAACAGCCATTCACCAAATCCTTGGAAATAGCCACATCCAAAAATGTGGCTTTGTCACCTCTAAACGAATGCACAAATTTAGGAAAAGGAGTAGTAGTATTAATGTACTCCAAAAAAAACTGTTAAGTTTCTCAACACTGTCCTGCCAAACAACAAAAATGTCATCCAAAAAAATGAGTATAAAATACACAGGGTTCATTAAAGGGGGAAGTAAAACTGTAATGCTTCTCCCAGTATGCCATAACTAGATATAGATACTCCATTAACCTGTCTAAACAACTGTCCCTCAAAAAACAGGTAGTTATTGGACAAAACCGTCTCCATAAGAGCACAAATAGCATTAATACGATCTTGTGATAAAATATGTAATTCGCTCAAAATATCCTCAAACCACTGTAACCCCTCGTTATGAGGAATTACTGAGTATAAGTCACATACATCAATGGTGACCGATATACTATCAGAGTCACAAGGTAAATTACAAGTTTAGTCAGGAAGTCCCATGAGTCATGACAAATCTAGGGTAAGAACCCCCCCCCCACAGATGGCTTCAAACAAAAATCAATAAATTTAGCAAAGTAGTAGGTCTTACTTCTGTTACCATCTACAATGGGCCTGGGGGGGTGGGGGGTTGAATGTCTTTGTGAATTTTGGGTATGCCAAATATTCCTGCAGTCACTGGCCATTTATTATACAGGAATTTGTGCTCGTCAATATTAATCTGCCCTTGAAACAACATATCAAGAAAGTCAGCATCAAGCTTAGCATAGGCAATCTTAAGGTCGTTTCTTGAAATTTGAAGTGTCAGTCAACAACAAGAAATTCATTCTGTTGTTATCCACAAGGTTCATGATAACAACCCCCCTCCCCCTTATCTGGTTTCATAATACGAAGCAACCTATCACTGACTAGTTCATTCAACAATTTGCTTTCAAAAAAATCTAAATTAGACTGAACAGGAATAGGTTGATTAAGAATCTCCCTAATACTTTTAGCACAAACTTGTTTATAAGTAAGTAAAGTCCCATGCACAGGAGGATTAAACTTACTAGTTCTTTTCAACACACTATTCATTTCCATTTGCCCAACATTTGTTGAATTACCACCAAACAGTACTGTTAAATTAAGTTTGTGTACAAAAAGTTTCAAATAAATAAGCATTTTATCCACCTTTGCTCTAACAGCAGGAACAAAGCTAAACCCTTTAGACAATAAGCCAGCATGGGATACATTAAACTCTTTATGGGAAAAGTTATATAAGGTGAAATCATGATTTCTACTCAGTACCTTTTTAACCATGTCATTAGAATTCGCTATACAAACACCTGGTATATCTAGCATGTCTACTTCATGCCATTCTTGTTGTTGTTGTACATAGTTTTTGGTTTGGCCCCCTGTCGATGATAAAAAGCCTCAGAATGGGAATTATTCCTATAATTAGAGGACCACTTAGCCTGAATCCTTTTGGATCGTCTCACCTCAGTCTTAGACTTACCTCCATTGCTCCTTCCAGTGTGATCCTCGACACTAGTCACCTCCTCCATAGATCTAATTGGCTGGTATTCCACTCTGTCAGACAGAACAGTCTTGGATACGACAGGGTCAGGATAGGCATGCCTACTGGAATATGCCTCCATATCTTGCTGTAAATTTCTCCATTTCCTATCCACATTTTTAATACACACTTTGTCAATTTTGGAGAAAATGTTAGCATAATTAGTTTTAAAGTCATCAAACAGCAGGTAGCTGATAATACTAGCATTAAGTAAATCAATTTCGCCCGACAAAGTGTCAATCAGCTTATCATTATGCTTAATCAGCTGTTCCACCATATTGCAACCTGCTTGGTTAAAAATGTTTATAAGTGTCTTAGGAAACTCTGATCCTTTGGAAACTCACAGCTTCTCAATCACCTCCTCACACACCACTTACTTACCCCTACCCAACATGGATTTCGTCCTCACCACACCACCACCACTGCCCTCCTCTCCTTCACTCATATCATTGCAGAGGCCCAGGACAACAATAAACTCATTTCCTGTCTCTTCCTAGATCTCTCCAAAGCCTTCGATACTGTCTCTCATCCTCTACTACTATCCAAACTTGCAAATCTCCATCTATCCCCCTCGGCACTTGCCTGGTTTAATAGTTACCTATCTGGCAGGGAACAATCTGTCAAAAGGCTCTCATCCTCCTCACCCTTCCTTCCCATCTCCACTGGTGTTCCCCAAGGCTCCATCTTGGGACCCCTTTTGTTTAACATCTTCACCAATGATCTTTACACCTCATGCAAAGAATCCTCCCTTATTCAGTATGCCGATGACTCCACACTTATACCCATCTCAAATAACATTCCTGAGCTACACTCCCTGACCCAACATGCCCTACTATCCACTGAACAATGGCTCTCTCACAACCTATTGATCCTAAATCCCAAAAAGACCAAACTCCTACTTTTCCTTCCCTGTTCTCTTTCTCATCACAAAACCTCCTTTTTTATTACATCTTCTGACAATACAAATATCCAACCTTACACCCACACAAAACTCCTAGGGGTCATTATCGATGACAACCTCAAGTTCAACCTAAACATACTCCAATGTATAAAAAAAAACAAACCAGAAACTAGGTCTAATATATCAGAACAAAAAATTCCTAACCCCTGAATCTAGACTTACCCTGGGCCACGCACTCCTCCTCCCCTTCCTCTTATACGCCGCCCCAGTTCTTACCAATATCCAGGCCTCCACTCTAAACAAACTGCAACAGACTTACCATAAAATAGCCAGATTCATTACTAACTCCCCATACAACTCACACCACTGCATTTCTTTAAACTCTCTTCAATGGCTTGAACTTCCCCAGTTTCTGCTATCTTATCAATTTCATATGCTACATTCTATTCTTTATAAACCCTCCTTCTGTCCATCTCTATCTTCCTTAGTCTCCATTTACATCCCATCCTGGACCCTCCATACTTCTAACCAACAATTACTTGATATCTACCACCCAAAAAGGTCAGTAGGCAAACTACTCTACAAACACTCCCTTGCCCATGCTTGGAACAAACTTCCCCTTGACTTACGTTCAATCTCCCACACCTCACACTTTAAAAATGAACTAAAAGCTTATTTTCTCAATTCAAGAACCTGCCCTTGCCATGACCCTGCCTAGTCTTCCTTCCCTTTATGTACCCTCAAAAGGACCATACTTAGTACCTCATTACACCTCTCTCTCCAATGTGTCTACTATGCATTTGCACAATTTTATACAAACAAAAAATGTTCATTGTTGACCTATTGAACTATATCAATGTAAAATTGTTACTTAGCTTCTTTTTAATGCAACTTTAACTTTATGCATGTATCCCAACATATGTGAATTGTTTTGCTATAACTGCTATTATATCAATATTGTTTAAAATTGTACTTGTTTTAAAATGTATTACTGGAGCTTTTCTACTCGGGTCTCCACTGAAAATGGGCTACAAGCCCAGTTGGACAAACCCGGTTAACAAATGTCAATAAATAAATAAAATAAAAACACCATTGGGGAACTTCCAAAATCGAAGACCCTTTGGTACATAGTGGTTCCTCAAACATTCATGTAAATACACATTAGTTGAAGCCTTTTAAATTGACTCATTTTGGCTTCAAATGCATACAGCTGTTGTTGTAATGAGCCATTAGCAACCCCCCTACCAGCAACAGCTGTGGGAGTTGGATACTTCACATCAAACTTGTCGGTTTTCCACATTTAGATATCCACCACTCCCCCAGAATTAGATGTTTCAGTCATTTACTTGCGATGCATAACTCATGGTGTTCATTGTATTTAGCTGTTGATTCAGTTGTACCAAAAAGCTTGGACAAATCACCAGTAGAGGTGGTAAGACCACCAATAAGTTCAATAAGGTCACCAACATAGCCAACTCTAGATGCCATACTAAAAACTGCACCTCCACATAAAACAAATAACCAAAAAGGAGAGGCAGAAGGTAAAGTCACAAATCTTTATTCCAACTTCAGACAGTAGTTTAATGTTCTACAAAACATACTTGCCAACAGCTAAAAAATATTAATAAAAATAAAATAAAAATTGACATTCTAACCTTTTAAGATTCAAAAGGGGGAATGGAGCATGTATCATTCAAACCAGGCTCCAACAAGGAATTCAGCCTAAGCTGCCATATTAATACCCTTACTAATAAATTATCTACAATAATTCTTCCCCTGGTGTCCCTCTTCAATTGTTCAATGATAAAATACTTGAAGGTATGCATAGGTGACTTCTCAACATGTTTAAACAATGCATTAGTGTCCTTGTTGAATTCCAGACTAGATTATTAAATTAAGTAAGCTTGTTCCAATAAGCTGGAATGACTTGAGATATTCAGAGATCTTTTTTTTCTCTATGTTGGTAGTAAATTGCTATAACTTTAATGATTGACTCCTGAAATCTCTATCTGATTCACAAATTTAATTTCCATCATTGCTAAAAGAATTTGAAATTTAATTATTTTAAATGCAATAATTTTGCTTCTTAGTAAGCAATAGGCCCAACTGAATAACATTAAATCTCTTAATCCTTCAAGATGGCTTTTAGTAGATAATCCTGGAATCATTTTTGTGAATCTTCTTTGTGCGACTAATAGAGTGAAACTACATAAGATGAAGTTATATTCTTAAATGTGTTTAATAAAAATCTTAAATAGCTCCACTATATGATGTCAATCCCTAGAGCTCATTATCTTGAATAATACCCCTACCTGCTGTCTCTAGATCCTAAATTATTCACATGTTTCTTAAAGGATAATGTATTGCCCAAAATAATTCCTCCATCTTTTATATGCTGTACTTGTTCCCACATAGTGTCACATAACATTATGCGAATATTGTCTGTTTCCCAAAGATTATGCATTTGCATTTTGATGTAACAGATTCCACTTATATCCTTTCTAACTAAACACTAACTTTGGCAAGATATTTATTTAATCCTTGTGTATCTAGTTTTGTAATTATAAATATGCCTATTTGTTATTCATAGTTGGCTAATCAAGTGAAGAAGGGAAAATTGAAAAGACCAAGTTAAACAAACTTGTTCCTAACATGAACCCCTGAAGGGAGCATGATGAATGGATTTATCTTTGAAGAAAGTTCCAAATATGGGAACTCTTTGTGTTTAATCTTGTAACCATCTTGAAATCCAAGTGACAGTATACCTATTGATATTTAAGGAACCTGTATTAGGAACTATCACACAATGTAGCAGGGTATCAAAATCCTAAGCATAATCTAAATAATTAAAAATGACTGTAAGGCCAAAGCTATTTGCTTGACTAACAATGTACTAGAATTATACCAGGTAAGTTTACATTGATTTTCCCTTGATAATTCCATGTTGGGTAATATCTGTTAATTTGTTATTGTCATGTAGAGTTGGTAATTTATTTAAAATTCATTTTCAAAACATTTACTAAATAAGCAAGTTAAGCTTATTGATCTATAATTCTTAATTATTGTTTTGTCATCCTTCTTGATGATTGGTATAACTGTTAATATTTTCCAAAACGATGGTACATAACACACCTCTGAAAACTGAACCAGTGGCTAGGTACCTGGGAACCTATGTAGACAACGAACTGTTCTTCGATCACTACACGAACATGATTATAAAAACATCCTCTAGCATTGCACAGCTTATTACTAAGAACATGGCAGACATGGCATCCAGATTCAGGGATGTGATCATTTCACTTTATTCTACACTATCAGGCTGATCATGGAGTATAATGTTCCCTTTCATATGTACCTGTACAAATATTTAAAACAACCTGAATGCCTATAATGGTTTCTTTCTAAGCAAATCAAGAGCTGAAATCATAAAGACTATGCAGATTGTCTCAAAGCCATGTTCCTTTTCTCAGTGTCATGCAGGTTACTGAGGGATGATCTCTGCCTTGCATACAGAGCCTTAGCAGACCCTTTCCTGTCAGGCATATTGCAAGTCCAATGGGGGCATAAACACCTGCTCATGAGATCTAAATCTCTTTTTCAACAGAAACAAATGATGTTGAAGGGAGAGGTATATATTACAGAAAATACCTGTTCTTTGGAATTATCACCCTCTTCACATAATGAAAAGTACGTGTACACAATTCAAGCATAGTCTAGACAACTGGATGGGTAACCACAAACTGACTATTGCTTTTGCACCCATGTCCCTCATGGATTGGGGCAACATGTAAATGTTCTGCTCATCTCTGAGTTATTTGTATGTAAAATGTAAGTGCTAAAATCTTCATGGGAATCTATGGTTAGGCTTCTAAAGATCCTCTTGGATCAATAGTATAGTCAGTGCCTGTGAACCTATGAGGGAGTCAAACCCTGCACCATCTTACTTGTTACCAGCTCATAATCCTCTACTCCAGCTAACAGACTCTCTTTATTCTAGTCACATTGGGAAAGGATAAAATTGGGTACACCATTGTTATACTCATGTAAAAAGTGCACAACAGCATTTCTTAGCTTCATCATTTTCATGGAAACAGATTATATGCACCCTCAATCAGGGCAAGGAAAACTTCTATGAAGCAGAAAACTGAAAATATTTAAGATATGTCAATTACATTAGCATATGAAACTTAATCATACCTCTCAACCTCTTAGAGCAAGAAATCTGGACAAAGCCTAAGAGAGGCAAAGGCCCAACATTTTAAATATTGCTTATAAGCTTGGAATGTTGCTAGAATAACAGAATATGTGTTAGCATGCATTTTCTGAAGGATATGAAGTTTGAAACTCAAATGTATGTCATAATTTAGTGTCATGAAGCCTCACTGATTTGCCAGAAAAAAAACATAAATTTTATGAGGTACAGACCAAAAATATAAGGCAAAAATCTGGGCATTCTGCCAAAATCTGGACAGTTGAGAAGTTTGCTTACAATGTACACAGATGATGTTCTGCTAGACACTGATATATTTTTTCTTAATTCACTGCAAACTAAAGTGCAACATGGCTTTAATGTTGGAATTAGATGACTGAGAATCATCTCATTATAAATGCCAAAAAATGCCTATGCATTATTTAAAATTTCTAAAAATCGTCACCGTGCATTCTGCTTTAAAACTGCAGACTCATATGGTAATTTTGTATCTCAGGTATACCAACACAGGTATCTGGGCATTCTACTTGACCCAGCTCTATCCTTCAAAAATCACTCAGAATATGTGATAAATAAAGTTCATTCACAACTCAAACTGTGCAACAGAGGAAGTATCCTTCACACTCTAAAACTGAGATCTCCTATGACCAAAAATATTTTGCTCCATAAATTGGAGTGTTCCCTATCTACTGTGGCCCTCAGTTCTGTTTCAGACATCTCCTTAATTCACTGCACTGTGAACCAGATGTGTAGATTCATATACTTAACTGATCATTGCCTTTTACTTGGTTCCCCACAACCCCGGGACCACATACCTGCTATCCACATTCATCTAGTTATTTGAAAATGTGTCCTTCATTCTCTTTCAGAAAAGCTTTTTTCAACAGACTTAGAGCTTTCAACAATGACATTGTTTCCCTTACCTGAGCAGCTTTTAAATGCAGCATTGGTGAACAAGGTTGCTCAAATATTGCCTCTGCCTGCTGAAATAAGAAAGGAGAAAACATTAACTAATTTTGAAAACACATCCAAAGATTTTCTGTTCAAAGAAAATAAGTGTATATATTTCAGTGATCATGGTTAATTCTATTGACATACTGAAGTTTGCTTTATCTATTAAGATTTAATTATTTAATGAAGTACTTAAAGTTAACCTAGAAAAAGGTAACTCAAATTTGTATATACTTGTTTTATCTTGCTTGGTTTATTATGTACTTTATCTTATAGGCCTTCCTCTAGCATATTATTTTGTGTCTTGCATTTCAAATGCATTGTAGGTTTGTGCTGTAATGAGCCAGGGTTCTGGCTGAAAAGAGCCTTTCAGGCAGCCTCATACACAGATAACAAATGAATGCATGAGTAAATAAATAACAGATCTTGAGCCAACCACTGGTTGCCTCAACAAACAAATGTTCATTTATACATAAATTATACTAATGTCCAATTTAACATGACATTATGGGTTTAAAATGGCTCATACAAATACTTAAAATCCACTGTTGTCATAAAACCTGAACTCCGGCCACTATTAATGCTTTCTTGTGATGTCATGTCCTGACCTACAAAAAAAACTCTCATGACTTTATAACAATAAGCTATTACAGATGCAGGTAATTCTGCAGTTTGTTCCTAGAGTGACAGAAGTACAAAAGTTTTAAACTCACACATCTTAGCAGGCAGCAAGTTTACAAAAAAATTGCAATTGCCTTTGTTTTAGGGCAAGACATGGCAGAAGCATACCCCTCAACCTCTTAGTCCAAGAAATCTGGACAAAGCTTGCAAAATGGGGGGACAATGGCCCCAAAATAGGGACAGATATTAAATATTGCAGTTTTAAACATAGAAAGTTGCTAGAGAAACGTGGTTTGTGTTAACATACATTTTCTGAAGGATTTGGAGTCTGAAACTCAAATATATACCATTATTTAGAGATTTCAGTCCTCAGATCATCCCAGTGTTTTGCCAGAAAACCATACATTTTATGAGGAATAGACCAAAAATATTAGGCAAAAATCTGGACAGCTGAGAGATATGGAGAAGGATTACAAACAACTCTCATGAAAAGAAGTGAAATTTATGCTTTTACATTGCATTTCATGTAATTAGTAAGGGGTAACATAGCACGGCATGGTTGGTGAACTGTTTTGTTTCTAAGCTGGCAACCTGCATTTAAGGATCCACCACTACTTGCCCTTAGTAAATTAATATTTTTTTTTGCTGCCAGGTTTCCCTTTAAAATGGAGTGCAAGTCATCGTAAGTCAAGCTCGTTAATAAATTCATTGACAGTGATATATTTCAACATGCTTGCATTGGTTATTCACCTGCAGCCTTTGGATAGTTGTTGGGATATTGCTCGGATACCTATGCCTATGAATCTTGCTGGTTGAAGAAGGGGGGAATGCTGAGGTTCAGTGAGCCCCAACCATGAGCTGGGATGTAGCAGAGGAAGTTAATTATGCTTCTCTACTTCTGTTCAGATAATCAGGGTCCAATAGTTGCATTTACCCCTTAAAGGTCATGTCTAAGTAGTGTTTATGGAAATAACATTTTTATAAAGAATAAAGCTATTCTGCCTAGCAGGACTCATGCTGTGAACGAGTCATTTGACTCTGCCTTTGTGCTGAATGTGAATACATGTCATCTCACCACATCTGCAGCCGAAACAGCAGCTGCACTGGACTAAATTCTCATCCTTCTAGTATAGCAGCCAAAGGCCTTTAACTAACTTTACTTCTCATCCCACCCCCCCAAAAAAAGACTTTGGCAGCACTTCAGAATCTTTCCCTTTTCGCTTCTAACAGGAGGGAAATCAGCTGCTGTCTTTTCCCAACCCTGGGAAAATACTGTGCTTCTCCATGACCTGATATGATATGTGGACGTCTCACTAATTCCAGTGAAACCTGAGTCCACTTTCAGCTCATAATTTACTAAACAGCAGGAGACAGAGATTCATACAGTAGATTTCTGTAAAACAATGAAATGAATACTTTGCTTTGGATAGCCTCAGTGTTGCTAGTTATTTATGATAGCAGTAGCTCATCTTTAGACTTTGTCAATCATACACTTTTAGCTCAGTGTTTGTTCCTTGGAGAATCTGAATGTTAGTCATTGAACACCTTTTTCTTTTAGCACTTGACCTTAGCCCTGCACTGTCATAAGGGATCATTTTGTTATGGTCTCTGTATACCACAATGCTGTGTCCATGAACAGCAGAAAGGTTCAAGTGATATTTTATTAATGTTAAGAATATATTTTGTTCAATATTAATGATTTATTACATACAACAATGCAGTTAGTATGCAGCCACATGTTGTATGCATATAACTACAGATGAGCTTTAGTAAATTCCTTTTAGCGTTACTTTTGTTTGTTGTTTGATAAAAGCTTGAAATATGCAAAAATATACAAAGGAAAAATCAGGTATCAACACATGCATTTATTACTTTAGTAATGATTAGATATGTAGCCTAGGGACTCATATTATTTCAAAATTCAAAAAAGAAATATCCTGAGGAAGCATAGAAAACAATAAACAAGTATTATTACAGCAAATTTTTTAGTACAGGTTATTGGTGAGAAAGAGCCTTCTTGTTGCAGTAGTCTTGTACAGGAAACACACTCAAACATCATGAAACTGCAAGTATATATACACATACCTCTCAACTTCTTAGCACAAGAAATGTGGACAAAGCCTGACATATTAATGGTACAAAGACCCAAAAATAGGGACATATTTTGAATATTGCTCTTATAAACTTAAAAAAGTTGTTAGAAAAGGAGGATTTGCATTAGCATGCATTTTTCTGAAGGATATGAAGTCTGAAACTCAAATGCATATTGTTATTTAGTGACTTTAATCCTTAGATCATCCCAGTGATTTGTCAAAAAAACACAATTTTTATGAGAAACAGACCAAAAATATGAGACAAAAATCTGGACATTCTGCGAAAATCAGTAGAGTTGAGAGGTATGCAAATTATACACATGCATAAAATCATTATCAAGTGTTTAACAATAAATGTAAGGATGTGCTTGTTTTGCTACAGGTTCATCTGCCTTCTTACCACACATTCTCACATTCTGAAGTAAATCTCTCACACAGGGCATTTTTGAAATGCAAACTGCTAGGTGTCACAATAGACAACAACCTTACCTTTGACTGTCACATTAATAATACCATTAAAAATGTAAACAGGAAACTTGGCTCTCTCTATCGAATTAGGACTTTTTTAACCTCCCCAGCCAAAGCTACTCTTGCCCACTCTCACCTCATCTCTACTCTTCTCTATGCCTCACCAATCTACACTAACCTCAAAAAAAACAATCTTCACAAACTATCAACCACCTACAATAACATAGCCAGATTTGTTACTGGTAAGCCTTTTAGAACACATCACTGTTTAAATCTGCAGCAACTTAACTGGCTTGAACTGTCTAACATGCTACTTCTTTCCCAACTTACAGTTGTCCATAGAGCTCTATACCAAAGTCAAAATACACCTGCACTTTCTAACCTCTTAACCACATATTCTAATCTAAACTCCCTCCGCTCATCAAACAAACTGCTAGTTTCCTTGACAAAATCTAATAACCTAGCTGGTGACTCCCTCTTCTCAAATGCCTTGGGTAAACACTGGAATCAACTTCCTACTGAACTTACTTCTATGGCATCTACTACTTTGTTTAAACAAAAACTTAGAATCTACCTGAAAAGCCACTGGATGTGTCCCTGTTCAAATCCTGATTAAATGTTAATTCCTTACCTACCACTCCTCTCCCTTTTCTTACGCCCCTTAACTGGCCTTTCACCACCTTGCCTCCTTCTCCTCACAAATCCTATTCCTTGTGTCTCTGACCCTATTCCCAGGAAGCTTATATCTTTATGAACTCTACACTGCCCTTCTACTGCTTTTTTGCTAACTCCTGTCCCTTTACTCTCTCTTCTCATGCTACAATATGTAATTATGCTAAAGATGATAGTATTTAGATAGTCTAGGTAGTGTACTTCTTTGTAATCTAGTTTTAGGTTTCAATGTTTTAGTTCTTTTCCCTGGTCTCTCTTATTATTTATCAGGTTCTAGAAGTTGTATTGATGTTTAATAGAATGTATTTTAGTTTTTCCAGTTGCCTTCTTTTTGTAATCAAGATGCATTGGTTGAAGTGTTACAAGTCTGTAACTTGTTATTTGTAACTTGTTATTTGTACTCATTATAAATCTCTTATGTCCATATGTGGAGCTTTTCTCCCCGGGCCTCTGCTGAAAATGGAAATATATCCAGTCAGACTAGCCCGGTTAACAAATGTAAAATAAATAAAATAAATAAAAATATGACAAAGTCTTTGTGTTGGCATGTTTCAGTTAATGCAGTCAGTGCATATAGTCATTTGTAGCCTAGTTAAATTAAGTTGTGCCAATTTTAAAGGGCACTGATACACTAAGGAACATTGAAAATGACTGACACATAGACCTGGTACAGTCAGCTGATGCAGAAGGTGCATTTCTAATGTCTGTGAATACCTGCAACTATGGGGGGGACATGCATTATTTGTGGCGCAGTATAATATATATTTACTTCTGCTAGAAAAAAAATCTTCTGTAGGAGAATGTTTCAATTCCTTGTCATCTTTTTTATTTACACTAAAAGCATATCTGCCAAATGTCTTCTCTCTCGCTTGCATATAGTATTATCAATCATTTTTTTATTATGTATTTAGCTTAAAATCTTGGTAGTACAGCATATCTCTTAACTGTTCCTGATTTTGGGGAACATGCCTGGCTTCGCATCATAATTTTACTCCATCCCTTCCTGTAAGTTTTATTTTTTTTAAGCTTACTTTGTGGTTCCTTTGTTTCTTTACTTTATTCTGACAACTGTCTCCAGTACAGAAATCTGGTTTGGGGTCTAGTGATCACTCCGATCCCACTCTCAGGCTATTACGGTATTATGACCAGGGCCAACATGGAACTTAAGGGCATCAATGGGGATCAGTGCTGTTCAATATCTGTGGAGTGCAGGCAGTTCTTTTTAGGCTTACCCTTGTTTCCCCCTTCATTTACACCACTTATGTGGTTATACCTTTAAGGGTGGACATGCAATGGCAATGTGTGATGTCACAGTTACCTTAGCGGAAGGTCAATCATGTTCCCAGCCTAATCCCCTCATTGGGCTACTCCCTCCTTGCACTATCCCCAGCCAAGGATAGAATAGGGGACACCCACATTACACAACTGTCATCCCTCGCCAAGATGGGTATGCCCTCATCACACCTCAAACACCCAAGCAGCTAATCAAACTCAGAGTCACCTGGGCTGTGGTCAGAGCTTTATCCTTCTATGCCACACCACTGGTTTTACTCTGGTAAGTTACTGAGGACTGCAGTGAGTCAGCAATAGTAGAAACTGGTTCATATTTCTTATTGCTCAAAAAATGTATGCTGATGCAAAACTTATTGTTCTATTAACTTTTTAAGTGAATTACAGTAATACTTAAAATTGTCCACAAATTTGGGTCTTTGCTCCACCATTATTTTTGACTTTGTCCAGAATTATTGAACAAAGAAGTTGAGAGGTATGCAATACAGACCATTTGCTTCCTTGCTTGCACAGAAACACACCCTGCGGTTAACATATGACCAGTCATGTTCAATCTTTGAAAGGCATTGTTTGCTTTTGAAGAGTACATTCTGAAGGTTAAGAGCATTTTTAGAATGTGTAAGAATTTTAACAGCATTTTTAGAATGTGTTAAGAAAATTTGTAGAATGCAGTACCTAACCTCAAATAACCTGCTCTCAGAAACACAACACGGCTTTGGGCCCCAGCACAGCACCACTGCTGCTCTACTACATTTTACCAGTATAATAAACTGACACAGAAAGCATGGTCTGCTTGTGTCGATCATGTCCTTAGACTTGTGAAAGGCTTTTGATGCTGTCTCACACCAGCAACTGCTCATTCATCTCTCTTCAACAGGACTTTCACAAAACTCCTTGTGATTTCTTTGTTACCCATCTGGACGGCAGCACTCCTACTCATCTTTTCAATCAGTTACCACAGGTGCTGCCCCTCACGGCTCTATCCTGGGTCCGCTCCTATTTAATATATTTATTAATGACCTCCACACTTCACTCACCTTGCTAGTTTAGTTCAGTATGAAGATGACTCAACATTAATATGTGCAGCCTCAACAATAAATAAGCTCAAGACATTACCCAAAAATCTTTCACCTCTGTAGAAACCTGGTTCAAAGAATCAAACTACCTACTCAACCCCAAGAAAACTAAGTTAATGCTTTTCTCCTCCAAAAGTCGCCAAAATTAAAAGCAATCTTTTGCCATAAAGTCAGCAAACAATACTGTAACTCAAACTGTAATTCACAGTAAACTTCTAGGCATTATAATAGATGACAGTCTCTGCACACCAGAAACTAGGCTTCCTTTATAGGATCAATGGATTCTTTACAGACACGCTGCAAGAAAAACCTCTAGCCACCACCTTCTTATTGCCGAGTCTCTTATACTCTTCTCCTATCCTAACAAACTTAAACAATGCTCAAAGAAAGAAACTTTGACTCCTGCTAAAATAAAACAGCTAAATTTGCCACCAATCTCCCTCATAGGACCCACCATTGTCATAGATTAAAGCAATTAAACTGGCTTGAATTACACAACTATCTACCATATTCACAACTAAGTATAGCACACATACTCATTCATTACGAGAAAAACACCCTGCACTAGCCTAATGTCCAGCAACGGACCTCCACTCTAGTAAGAAATTCTTATCAGTTTCTAATAAGTCAAATAATATTGCAGGAGACTCACTCTACTCCCAGTAGATTGCTAAATTCTGGAATACTATCCCCATGCAAATAAAATTCTCTGACAAACTCTATAGTTTTAAACCACTGCTTAAACAACATCTTAACCAATCCTGGTCCTGCACATGCTCATCACCAGATTAAGAGGTTGTGTTCACTGTACAATACTCTCCTTAAACAGAATACTCTCACCCTCTCACTGAAATGACAAAACAATTGTTATACCTAACTGCTGGCTGTGCAATCCACTAAGTTACACGTGGGCTTTTTCTTTAGTAACTTCCACCTCTGTAAGATTTTAGAATGTGTATGTATGAATGTATACTGTTTGCATATAAACGTAAATAGTAATATAACTATTCTTAGTATAATGCAATGTAAGCCAATGGATCTATTTTCCACAGTCCTCCGCTGAAAATGGGTATTACCCAGTTGAACTTTCCAAGGGGTGATTGCATGATAATTCCCAGTTTACAATCATCAGCAAATTTAGATAGCCATTGGTCTGGATTTAAGGTTTGGAGGTCCATTAAATATATGCCAGAAAGGAGGGGCCCCCGCTACTGAGCTCTGAGGTGTACATTAATTGCCTTCTTGATATCTTAAGTGACATCTCCCACTTTAATTATGTGGTTTCCAGTGTTCAAGTACTTTGCTATCCACCTTACCATGAAAGGTTCTATGTTTAGGACATTTATCTTATTTTACAATACCAGCATGTGTGACAGTGTCAAAAGCTTTGCTAGATTCAGTTATGATGTATGAACTGAATGACCACTATCCATCATTTTCTTCACCTTTTTGAAACAGTATAATCTACCTTTTTACAAAAATGACAAAGGCTGATTAGTCTCTGGTTCCCTGGGTCTGTTGTAGGGCACCTTATGTGAAGGGGTACCACAGCAGCCATTCTTCACACTTCAGAGAGGAATGGAGAACTGTGGTAATTATATCAGTGCACATGGGACATCCACAAAACTAAAGACCAGTAAGTCTCACCAGCCTTATCCACAAATCAGTGAAACACACCATTATGGAACTTACTAAGAAGGACATAGGCAGTCTGAAAGCCCTGGTCCCTATCCTGTTTGGGTTTGTTAAAGGAAGATCCTGCCTCCTGAACTTGTGGGCTTCTTTGAACATGTCATTGATGTATTAGACTTGGGCGAATAGGCTCACACAGTCTTCCTAGGCCTAGCCAGGACATTTAATACCATCCCACATTCTGGTTAAGCAAACTAAGTGTAAAAACATATAATACCAAGTGGATAGCAAACTGGTTAACTGACAGAACCCAGTCTGTTAGTTTAGGAGACATATCCTCTTCAAAATATATAGCTACTAGTTGGTTCCCCTAGGGTCAGTCCTAGGAACACTTCTTTTTGGCATCTTCTTCTTGGTTGTTAAAGCTAACATCAAAGACTTGTGGCTTATCAAGTTTGCAGATAACTGCTAACGTGGAATGATCATTAACTCCTCATCTAACTTCCAGATTACTTAGGATGGACTAACATGCACCAATTAGTAGTGCCTGGACCATGGCCTAAAATAAATGATAAGAAATGCATCATTGTGATCTTAGACAAAACAGCACAGCCATGCACCTACAGACAGGTGACAATCCTTTGAAACTTAACTTGGCTATTATAGACTCAGGCTCATTCATTGACATTGAACTATCCTTAGATTATCATGCATCTACTGTTGCTACAAAATCATTTTACTTAGCCAGACTAATTCCCAGGGATATTTACTCTAGATCTAAGGAAGTTATCCCTCATTAGACCCATAATCGAGTATAATGACCTCTTTGGTATGTATCAGTATAAGCATTTGACCCAACTTGAGAGACCACACCATTTTTCATAGTAAGATAATCATAATCAAACACGTCTTTCTTGAGCTACTCAGACTGCCTTAAAGCATTTTCTTATTTTTTTTCTTTCTACAGACTCATGAAAGGTAACTTCTCTTTAGTCTGCAAAGACTTAAAGGATCCAGTATTATGCAACTTCCAGCACATCAGCAAACAAATAATTTATTTATTTATTTGTTTATTTGCAGTTGGTTTACCAGGATAGTCCATTGGGCCAAAAAGAACCCGTTTTCAATGGAGTCCTGCGCAGAAAAGCTACAAATACAAGAAAAGATTACAGTCATGGTTTTAGGTTACAAAAAGTACAATTACTACAGAGTACGGTTTTAGGTTACAAAAAGTACAAATACTACAGAATACAAAAACAGTTACATTTAGAAAGAACATTATATTATGGAGTAAATAAATGCTTTACATTCTAGAGAACATTGTATTTTAAGGTAATTTTAGTAATGAGAATTACATGTTATAGTATCTGAGTAGCTCGTTACTCATGGGATAGTATAAGCTAGTGAAGAGAGTACAACTTAGAGAATGAAGTGTAGCAGATGTTGCCAGTACAAAGAGGAGAAGAGATTATGTAGGGTGGGAGCAGGAGCATTCCCACAGGGATATTAGATGTGAGTGAAGTGAATTTTTGAATAAAGAGTGATTGGTGGTGGTGCGTATAGAAGGTGGTAGGGAGTTCCAGAGGCATGCAAGGGCATAGGATAGGAGATTTTTACCTGGGGGATGGATTGGTTTGTACAGTTCTATTAGGTTTTGGTTGTTAGATCTTAGTAGTCTATCTGGGAGGTGCATTTTGAAGGTAGAGGAGAGGGAGGGACAGAGGGAGAGGTTGAAGATGAGCTTGTGAGCTAGAGTGAGTTGAGTGTAGGTGAGATGATTGGATAGTTCTGACCAATTTAGTTTGTGGAGGGATACACAATGGTGAGTAGATGACTTATGGCTGGTAGCGAACTTGGCAATTTATTGTAGCAGGAGGAGAGTCTTGTCTTGAGAGAGGACTGTAGGTTAGTTAGGAGTGGGGCACCATAAAGTAGAGAGGGGAAGAGAAATGTGATAGAGAGGTTAAATTTAGTGGAGGGGGTGATGTAGCGATTTTGGCGGTAAAGCATGCCAAGTTTTTGGTGTTTTTTTTTAATATTTAGTTGTAGGTGGGAGTTGAATTTCAGTTGGTTATCTATAAGGACTCCTAGTAGTTTGGCCTCAGATACCAATTCAATAGTTGTGTTGTTGTGACTGGAAATAGAGAATGAAGCTGTATTGAAGGAAGTGGCTTTAGCGGGGGTAAATACCATGAGTTTAGTTTTAGAGGCATTGAGTGCTAGGTGATTTTCTTTCATCCACTGTTCAGTGGTTAAGAATGCATATTGGGTAAGCTTTAGGAGTATAGGGATGGAGCTGGCAGAACAGATTATAGTTGAATCATCTGTGTATTGGATAAGATTAGTGTAAGGGATGGAGCGGTGGAAGTCATTTCTAAATATATTGAAAAGTAGGGGACCCAGTATGGACCCCTGGGGAACACCAGTGATGTTATTAATGAATGAGGAGGTGGCTTTGTTCCATTTTACTGCTTGTTGTCTGTTGGAGAGGTAGCTGTTAAACCAGTTTATAGAGGAGGGGGATATGTTTAGTTTAGAGAGTTTAGCAAGTAGGAGATTGTGAGAGATGGTGTCGAAGGCTTTAGATAGGTCAAGTAGCAGTGTAGATACAATATTACCAGAGTCTCATGCTTTATTCACAGTTTCAAGGAAGGAGAGAAGGGCGGTCATGGTACTGTGTCCGGGTATAAATCCATGTTGTGTGGGAGTTAATAGGTTGTTGTCAGTAAGATAGGGAAGGAGTTGTAGATGGATGCATTTTTCTAGAATTTTGGAGATGGGAGAAAGGATGGTGATGGGATGGAAATTAGAGATATGGTTATTGTTGCCTCTTTTGTGTAAGGGTATGATAAAAGCCTTTTTCCAAATCAGGGGTACATGACCTTCATGGACAGAGCCATTGATTAGAATACTGATGGGCAAGGAAATGGCTTCAGCAGCTATGCTAAGAAAGTATGAGGGGATGTTATCAGGGGCATTTGAACATGATTTCAGTTTCTGTAGGAGTTTTTTATGGTAGATGTGGGTATAGGATTTACTAAGAAAGGTAGGGGCTGAGAAGAGAGTGTGTTAGAGAGAGGAGGAGGTGGGGAAGATGTGACAAGAGATGCAGAAGAGGAGGGTGGAGTATTGTTTGAGAAGGGGCAGGAGAAGGATTTACTGAGAAGGGAAGGGACTGAGAGGTGAGTGTGTTTGAGAGTGGAAGAGATGGTGAAGATGTGACAGGAGATGTGGAGATGGTGGGTGAAATGTTGTTTGAGAAGGATGCTGGAGAAGTGGAGGGTGTAGTGTTATGGAAGGATGAGGTTAGTTTAGAGATTGAGTCAATGAAAAAGGAGTTAAATTGTTTGACAAGATCGATGTCTAATGCATTTGGGTCAGGGCTGGGGATTTTTGTTTTGCCAGGACTGATGAGGGTGGAGATGCCTTTCCAGAATTTGTGTGGGTTAGTTTTATGGTTGTTTTGGAGCAGGGAGAAATTATTCTGTCGGTCTACAGTAATAAGCTTGTTAACTTTGTTATGACGTGTTTTATATTTCTTAAGGGTGGAGGGTGATTTGTTTTTCTGGTGATGTGCCCAGGCTTTATCTCTAAGATGCATGATACCTAGTGCGTTTTTAGTTAGCCAAGGGGCAGGTTTGCTCTTTATTCTTTTTGATTTTATGGGGGCATGGCAATCTAAAAGGTTTAAGAAAGTTGAGATGAAGTACACAACTGCATTTTCCAAGGGTAGAGTTTTTAGAGGGTTCCAGTTGATTAACTTTAGGGAGTTGGAGAAGGTATCTGGTTTGAAGTGTTTTAGGTTGCGAGTAGTGATATAGTTGTGTGTTAGATGTATAGAAGAAGGAAGTCGGAGAGTGTAAGTGGGGAGGTGGTCACTGAGGGAATCAGGAAGGCACTCTTCACTGTTAGAGAAATTATGTGGGTGGGAGACTAAGATCCAGTCTAGGCTACTGCTGTTAGAGAGGTTTTTAGCTGGTCTGGTTATGGAGTTGATTAGTTGAGAGAAATTATAGAGATTTATATTTAGAGGGTTAGTGGGAGATTGAATGGAGGACCAATTAATATTCATGTCACCCAAGATTATTGTTTCATTGTTAATGTTGGTTGAAAGCCATGAGAGGATGTTTACAAGTGTTGAAATGTTGTCACCAGGGGGGATGTAAAGAGAGGCTATGCATATGTGTTTGTGTCTATTTACTTGAAGTGAAGTTAGGAGTAATTCTGCATTAGCGATCAGGGGAGTAGGTTTGTTGTAGGGAGTAACTGATAAGGAGGATGAGTACAGGAGAGCTACTCCTCCACCTTTTTTGTGGGTTCTATCTTTTCTGATGATGGAATAGTTGGGTGGTACAATTTCAGAATCATTTATGTGTGGTTTTAACCAGGTTTCAGAGATAGACAGGATGTCAGATTTGTTGTGGACAAGCCAGGCATGGAGGTTGGGTATTTTATTGGCTATACTTTGGGTGTTTAGAGAAGCTAGTAGGATGGATTTAGGTGTAGAGGGGGAGGTGTGGGGGCCTGGGTTGGGGTGTATATCTCCTGATAGCAGAATGCTAGGTAGATGTTGGATAAGGCTAGAGAAGTAAGTGGACTGCTTACGGTCTGAGTTGAGCTTTGTTAGAATTGTGAGGGCTGTGATGGATAGTGAGAGAGTAGATTGGTTGAATGGAGTAATAAGTTTATAGGGAAAAAGTAGAAAGTTATTTATAAGATATAGGCTGGGGGATATAGGGATAGGTGAGCCTGAGAGTGGTGAGGTAAGTTGGTTGGTTGTGTGAAAGGATGGTGAGTGGTTGGTGGAAGTGGGCTCGGTAAGGTAGTGAATGTAAGATATGTTAAGAAGTAATAGTAGTTGGATAGGGAAGGATATAGATATTGAAGGCATGGTGTGGCTTTAGGTGCTAAGAGTGGGTGTGTGGTGGTTGAATCAGGATGCAGGAGCCAGTATAATAGAGAATTATTGGAGGGATGATAGGGGTGGAGAACGCTGGTAAGGAGGAAGTAGGTGTGGTTATATGTGTATAAATGTAGAGGTCCTAGAGGGATGGTAGGGGTGGAGAAGGTTGGTAAGGAGGAAGTAGGTGTGGTTATATCTGTATAAATGTAGAGGACCTAGGGGTGGGTGGGAATTGGGGGCAGGGAGGGGAGCGAAGCGGGCACAACAGAAACCCCAGTCGAGGGGAGCAGAGAAAAAAGTATCAGCTGGAGCAGTTAAGAACTGCACTGAGTAACTGAGACAGCAGTCACCTAGGGAAGAAAAAACAGTATTCTTGTTTAAAAGAGAAGAAGGAGGGAAAAACTGAGTTCTGCTGCCACCTACAGGCAGGAGTACAGGGTCACAGTGAAGAGGAAGTGGAGGAGGTATAGTCCCTGTTAGTGTGCATGCTGTCGGGGCATATATTACAGTAACAAGCCACAGTACAACAGGCTATAATAGCACAAAAGAGCAGTACACTAAAAGCCTGCAGGAGCTTACATTTAATTTTTGCAGTAGCAAAAAAAAACACACTTGTCCTCTGGGGAAAACGTGATCCAGCAAAAGGTGTCAGAGACTCAAAGGGTTCCTTCAATATCAGGACAGGAAGGGTGTTGAAGCCGAGCAAGTTGTCCTCTGGGGAAAACGTGATCCAGCAAAAGGTGTCAGAGACTCAAAGGGTTCCTTCAATATCATGGCGGGAAGGGTGTTGAAGCCAAGCAAGCAGCGTGCACACTACACTCTGGGACTACAGAGTAATCTAGGACATGTATATTCTCTAGGGATAGCTCAGCGGGAAATGACCATCCTCAATACCCACTCAAGAGGTTGTAACTTCCACTGAAGCATGAACAGACCTACTAGCACAAATGATACATATCCTAAAGAAGCCTTTTTATGCAATAGACTTCCTTTAGGAGTAAGGCAAAGGAGCTCCTTGACCCCCTTAACCATAACCTGGACAAATGGATAGGCAACAATACATACTCCCTGGAGTTGCCTCATTAAGCTCTCATTAAAAGGGGCCATATCTAGTCATGAAGATATAAGCCTACAATTTGGGGTATTGTGGCTAGGCTGTTAATGGCCCCGTGGCTCAACAGCTTAGTCCTGATTTATAAACCTATACCCTTTGGGTAACCTTAAAGAAGTTCAAGAAGGGTTCTATAAGTGTTTGACAATATTTATATAATGCCCAAGTAGGTTGTCTGGGCAAGTGGCATTTTTATCTTTTGGGAGCATGGTTAAGACATGTTCTTTGAAGTCAGTAGAAGATGTAAAGGGCTCATGTTTTTGTGGAATTCCAGTGACTATCTCTGAGGTAAAGTTAGCACTAAATATATCTGCAAGTATAATTGCTATGTCTTAAGATTAGAGTAGGTGGTGCTGTTTTGGATTATTTCCAGAACATTGCACATAACATATAGGTGTTATTTCTTAATTTTCTGTTGTAGTTGAAGTTGATGTATATTTACCTTTAGCTTCTACATTTAGGACTTTCAGCTTTTTTTACAATACCGGCATGTGTAATGATGTCAAAAGCCTAGCCAGATTTGATTATGTTGTATGGACTGAATAACCACTATCCACCATCTCCATGACCTCTGACATGTCAGTGTGTATCATGTCCAAGCCAGAAACGCTACACTGTTCTGTATGTGTGTTTGCATTCATGTGATACTGTGCAACAGCCAACATGATTAAACCATAGTCTGCCCCATTCATCTCTTCTTTCCTTTCAGCTCCAGTCATTGCAAACCTCAGCTAGAAACAATCTCATTGTACTGAAAATAATGCTAAGGCTGTAAAGAAAAAATTGTGAAAGCCTCTTTGAACACAGTCAAAAAGATCTTAGCCTTCAGCACAAAAGGCAACACCAACTCCTTCAAATCTCCTACATATTGCAACTCCACACAGATTACTCGAGTCATCAGGAAAGCAGGCCTAAGCCCATTAAGGCCCAGTACGTCTGCCGCCAAACAGGGGAATCATAGGTTACTCTATAGTTAGGCAAACAAACTCCATACTCACCAGACTGGACAAGAACAGTGTGACTGGAAGTTGCTTGTCCAGTGCCAGAATCTGTGATGTTACAAAAGACCCTTATGTCCCTTTAACTAGACAAGTAAGATTACAACCCAGTGGCAGCTCATGTGGGAGTAAATGCCCTGAGGTATCCCAACCAGAGTGACATGTTGAGAGTCATGATGGAACTTATTATACATGTGTTAAAGGCAGGATAGACACTGGTTTTGGATCTTGCATTCATCATGAATCATGCCTAGCTAACATAAAAAGATAATTGGCTTTAATAATTTGATATGCAGTTGGTGTCCTTCTAATGGGATACAGTAGGTTTCATCCTGGGATGAGATGGTAGGCTTCTTGTTCTGCCAGAGAAGGATTACACAGTTCATGCCAGGGGTTCTGCAAACTGGCTAAAGCCTATGGTCCCCTGCAGTGATATTTTAGCAGAGTCTTCCTGCTGGACATTCCTATATATATATTTGGAGAATATCATGGTGGTACTACTCATTGCTATGAGTCAAAAGAGGAAGATGCCAGAACTTGAGGCCTTCCTGCAAGTCAAACACATTCATATCTGTGCAGTTACTGAGGCTTGGTTTCAGTGCAATAACAGCACCTCTTCTATACCAGGTTTTAGTGGCTATCATTCATTCATTCCCTTGGGTAACTGCAGACAAGTACCTGTCTTTATCAGAAACACCAAAACCTCACATTAGATTACATAGAAACCTACACTGGAACTCCTGGAGACAGAAACCATCTTTAAAAAAATGTCTGTCTCCATCAATGTTCCACAAAGATTACATAACTTAGTTTAATACCATTGAGGGATTAAATACCTTCTTGCTATGGGACTTGAATTACCCAAGCATTGATTGGCACACTTACACATCTAAAAATAATTCCGCCCAATACTTCTCAGATTTTATTTTCACCAATGCAATGGATGCAATGGAGAAAATTGTAAAACCACCCACTAGTGGCTCTAATATCTTGACTTTGTCCTTACCAGCCTAGCCCCCACCTGGATATAGCCAATTTATTATTAGACAAATTTAGCACTAACTTTATCCCATCTACACACACTATTGTGCCCTCTGTCCTGAAGATGTTATTTCCCCAGTAATCACTTCAGATCAAGTCTTAGAATCCCTACCAAAAGCTAAAACTATGTTTCTGTGTGACTAGACAGCATACCAGGCCACATTCTAATCAATGCCAAGTATGCACTAGCCAGACCTCTGCTTAAACTGTTCAACCTCAACCTATGCATAAGGTTTGCTCCTGATATGTGGAGAACAGCCTGTGACTTCTTTACACAAGTGTGGAGCCTCTACAGATCCTGCAGGGCCAACATCCTTATCAGTCTTATATGCAAATCCATGGAATGTATTATAACAGTGCTCATTTAAGCAGATAGAGATAATTTAATTGATCTAGACTCCACTTATTTTGGCTTTGTAATTGTCATGTCCTGTATAGAGAACCTAATAATTTGAAAAGGTTACAATTTATTTATTTATTTATTTTACATTTGTTAACCAGGATGGTCTGACTAGATGTATGTCCATTTTCAGCGGAGGCACGGGGAGAAAAGCTCCAAGTTACATGTACACATTACAATTATTAGAACTATTAGTGAATGGTAATTACACACAGGTTACAGACAGCAAAACAAACAATCACATGACACTTGTGACTTACAAAGCATTGTGAGTATGTATATACAGGTAGTAACAACATATTACTTTCAGGAATAAAATACATTGAGTAGCCTTAGATTCAGTTTACCCTTCATGATATGGAGAGGGGTGGCCAAAGAAAGGACATTTGTAGAGGAGAGGCATGTGAGATGGACAGGGCACTAGTCAGGGTTGGTACAGGGACATATCCAGTGCGGTTTGAGGTAATTCTTAAGCTTGTTTTTGAATAAGGTTGGTGAAGGCTCTTGAGTCAGGTCGGTTGGTAGTGAGTTCCAAATCTTTCCAACAGAGTTGGCAAAGAGTGAGTCACCAGCAGAGTAGTTCGATTTTACTGTTAGAACTAGGAGTTTGGTAGAGGAGCGGAGTGGTCAATTGTTACTGTAGGGGCAGATCATGTTTTTTAGAGCAGGGCCATTTTCTGGCTGGTAGAGGATTTTGTGGGTAAATATGAGCTGGTTGAGCTGTAGAAAGTGAGGTAGTTCCAGCCAGTCTAGGAGATTTAGGTTGTGGTAGTCATGGGTTCAGTAGGGTGAGCCAGTAGCAAATCTGACAATATGGTTGTAACATGATGATAATTTATTAAGATCAGTTTTGCTCTGGCTGGAGAAAAGAGGAGAGGCATAAAGAAGGGTAGATAGTAGATGGGAGTGGGCAACTGCAATTCGAGCAGGTGGGGTGAGGAATTATTTGATTCTATAGAGAGAGAGAGAGAGAGAGAGAGAAGTTTTTTATTGATAGTTTTTGTAGTTTGATTGATGTGCATATCAAAACTGAGGTTGTTATCAATTGTATCACCCAAAAGTTTAGTTTGGGTTTCTAGGGAGATGATGGTCCCATTACTAGCTGTTATGTTGAAGAGTGGTAGGGTGGTCCTACGAGTAGGGGAGAAGAGAAGTAGCTTAGTTTTGTTGGGGTTTAGGATTAGATGTTGGTTTAATAGCCATTTTTCCACCAAGTTAAAGGTGTTTTGGGTTAATGTAGAAAGATTTGCTGGGAAGGTGGCAGAACAAATCAAGGCGGAGTTGTCTGCATATTGAATGCAGGTAGCCTCCAGTGTGACTAAGATCATTTATAAAGATGGAGAAGAGAAGGGGACCTAGTATTGAGCCCTGTGGGACTCCTAGCCTGATGGAGAGGCATGAGGATAGTTTACCCTGCCACAGGACCACCTGTTGCCTGCCTTGTAGGTAGGAATCAAACCATTGGAGCACCTGATAATTTAAGGTGAAGGCCTTCAAGGTGTTCATTAGCATTTTGTGATCGACCATGTCAAAGCCCTTGGAAAGGTCTTGAACGAGTACTGAGTTTAGTTTGTTATTGTTACAGTTTTGGTTTATAACATTAGTAAAAGACTGACGTAGTGCTCTGATTTTGCCTAAAGCCATGTTGAGAGTTAGACAGTAGTTTGTTTTGTGTGAGATATTTCATGAGCTGAATATGTACACACTTCTCCATAATTTTAGGTAGTGGTGACAAAATAGCTATGGGCCTGAAGTTAGACAGCTTGGTGGAACTGCTCCTCTTATGAAGAGGTATGACATGTGAGATTTTCCATATGGCAGGGATGGAAGCTTTTGATATGGTACGGTTGATTAGGATTGAGATGGGGTATGCAATTGCATCTGCAGCCTTTTGTAAGTAGTCTCCAGGGAGGTGGTCAGCAGCCAGGGTGATGAGTCCTAGTTTCCTAAGGAGGGCCTTAATGAGTTGAGTGGACAGTGGTTGGAAACTGAAGGATGTATTGGTATTGGTATTGGCTACATTTGGATTAGAACTGGTGGGATCAGATAGTTTCAGTAAGAAGGTGTTAAAGGTGTTAGCAATATCTTCTGAGGATATTTTGTTTGAAGGCAGGGGGGTGGGATGGTGGTTTGGTAGCAGAGGTTTACCTTAAGCTTGAATATGTAGGTCAGGCAGTGATCACTTCGATCATCGGGTAGGGTGCCTGATGTATAGAGTTGTGGGGAGTCATTGGCAAGTACCCAATTCGGGGCACTGTCTTTATTTTGTGATTTACCTGACCTAGTGGGTGAGGATATGGTTTGGGTAAACCGACTGAGGTTTACATGGGTTGTGGGGGATTTAGAGGAACAGGCAGTCCCATCAATGTTGAAATCCCTGAAAACAATGGTTCCCTGTGGGTGGTTATTAGTCAGCCAGCTTAAGAAATCTTCAAGGGTGTCTGCGTTCTTCCCTGGTGGAATGTAGACACAGACAATGTTTATGCTTTTGTGGTTGTTAATATGTAGCTTTGAGATACTAATTTCCGCGTTATTGAATTGGAGTGGTTGTTGGGAGCCAAGGTGACAGATAAGGTGGATTTATAAAGTATTGCTACACCACCACCCTTTCTGGAGGTATGATCCAGTCTGTGCATAGTGTACCCTGGTGGCAGGACTTCATTGTCCTTGGTAGCAAGTTTTAGCCATGTTTCTGTGAGGCATAGTATATCGGGTGAATGCACTGCCAAGAGGGCATGTTGGTGTTGGATTTTGTTATTTATGCTCCTGATGTTTAGATGGCAAGCCAGCAAGGAGTCAGGGGGAATATTGGATGGGTCTATGTTGATAGGGGAGTTAGAGGGGGGGATTAGGGTCAGTAGGAGGGGTTGGGCCTGGGTCTAGGTGGATATCGCCATCCACAGTGAGGTTATTTTTTAACCTGGTTATGAATTTCCACATTCTGAATAAAGTACAGTGATAATGCCTGGGTTTAGGACAAATGTACCTGGGTCTAATAGGGACATAGTTATCTAGGATTGGCGAGTTGGGTATTTGGAAAGGGGGAAGGTGAGCATTTTTGTGTATTAGTGATAGAGCTGAGGTTCTGAATCTAGGGTAGTGGAAGCCAAGGTAGCCCTTGTTCTCATAAGCAGAGAGAAGATATATGATGAGCAACAGGGATGATAGAAGGGTTAGCAGTAAAATTTTGGGGGTTGGCATATTTATTTGACTGAGATTTGATAATAGAATAAGGTAAAATAGCAGGGGGAGGGGACAAGTAGTAGACTGGAGTAGTGGTTGTTGCTGATTGGTTTGTAGAGGAGCCAGGGTGTGGTTAGGTTGACTTAAATTTAGCAGTACTAGGGGCGGGTAGAATTTAGGGGAAGGACGGGGAGCGAAGCAAGCCCGAGCAAAGTGAGGAGCAGAGTAGGGTTTAACCAATTCTCAAGTTGCCAGCAATCACAGTTTACAGGGTAGGTGTACAGCTTACTTCCTAAAGTTCTTTATTTTTAAGCCCTTTTTCTTGGTATAAGGCAAGCTAAAGTTGTTTTTTAATGTTTTAATTTAGTATTTTACAGGAGGGAGGGCTGTGAGTTAGTCCTTAGGTTAAAAAACACTAGCAACTGAGGGTTTGCCTGAGTTAAAAGTTAGTTATATTAATAATAGTTTGTGGGGGCTTCAGAGGCTAATTCCAGTGCTGAACCCAGTCGCAGTACTTTTAATACACTCAAATAAATGTTAGGGTTAGTTAACCTTGCAAAAGTCTGTTTTAGATTTTGGCAGTACAGGACTGGGAGGTCAGTGTTCCGTGTGCCTCTCTGTAGGGTTTTAGTAAGTTCTGTTTCTTTTTAGGGAACCTTTCAGGAGCTGAAGACGGGAACAACCTGTGGGGATAGATTTATATTGTTACCAGCAGGCAACAGCCAGTGTATTTTGTACACAGTTACTAGGTCTTGTTTTCAGTTAACGACTCCATGTAAGCACCCTACCACATTTCAGTAAACAAACATATTGTGGAAAACATTGCAACGCTGCATTCTAAAGCAGGGCATAAGAGCAGACAGACTTCTAGATTAGTAACTGAGTCCACACTCCTAAATTGCTACAGATAGTATGCTCCAAATTATAGTTAACAGAGAATAAATACAGCTTTTTAGCTTTTCCAGACTTCTTAGTAGTATAGCTGCGACCTGAGTACCCTATGTTTTTAGTATAATCACATGAAACATTCAGGCACACTATCCAATACACTAACGCTATGTTTCGTTAGCCTATAACAGCCATATTCTAGCCAAAACAGTAATAGTTTCTAGTATAATCACATGAAACATTCAGGCACACTGCGAGGTAATTAGAGGAGTAGAGTACTTTCCAATACACTAACGCTGTGTTTCCTTATCCTATAACATTCATATTATAGCCAAAACAATCATAAAGTACATTAGAAAGTATCAGTAGAAATCAAGAGGAAACAATGCACAACATAATGAGTTTTTACATACCATGCATTACAGCAGTAGACTGGCTGGGTTCTGGGGCACTGGAGGTTTGAAAATGGCGGTTAGTGTGTGAGGGATATGTAACCTTGGTTCAGCAGGAGGAGGGTTTAACCAATTCTCAAGTTGAAAGCAATCAGAGGTTACATGGTAGATGTACAGTTTACTTCGTAAAGTTCTTTATTTTTAAGCCCTTTTTCTTGGTATAAGGCAAGCTGAAGTTGTTTTGTAATGTTTTAATTTCGTATTTTACAGGAGGGTGGGCTGTGAGTTAGTCCCTAGGTTAAAAAACACTAGTGACTGAAGGTTTGCCTGAGTTAAAAGTTAGTTATATTAATAGTAGTTTGTAGGGGGCTTCAGAGGCTATTTCCAGTGCTGGACCTAGTAGCAGTACTTTTTTAATACAAACAAATAAATGTTAGGGTTAGTTAACCTTGCAAAAGTCCATTTTAGTTTTTGGCAGTACAGGGCTGGGTGGTCAGCGTTCTGTGTGCTTCTCTGTAGGGTTTTATTAAGTTCTGTTTCTTTTTAGGGAGCCTTTCAGGAGCTGAAGACAGGGGAACAACCGCACATTACAGCAGTAGACTGGCTGGGTCCTGGGGGACTGGAGGTTTGACTTGGGTCACTCAGTGTGCACTGCTTCATTTGACCTGGTGAAGGCTTTTGACACCATACCCCATGATGGTATTATTGAAAAGTTAGTCAAACTTAATGTAAGCCCTTATGTTGTCTGCTGGATTGCAAACTGGATGTCCAATAGATCCAACAAATTACAAGTAGTGAAAATAGCTATTACCCTCTCAGAATTTAAAAGTGTGATACTACAAGGATAATTACTGTCCCCTCTTCAGTTTACTATTTGTTTTGCAGCCAGTGTCCCTGAAGTGTGGTTGACCAAGTTGGCTGATGGCTACAAGCTGGGTACTGTTGTCCACTCATCCACTGATACCAAACTGCTCCAAAAAGGGCTGGGATATGCACATACCTGCTGTGCTTAAAATGTTTTCAGGTTAAATGCAAGACAGTGCAGCACAGTAGCAGTTGGCAAAAAAGTTGTTTCCATCTCAGATGTTTTAAGCTGCACTCCTCTTCCAAAAGATATAGTCATAAGACACCCTGATACTTATGTGGAAACTCTGTCTCTTTTGATCATCATGTTTGGACCACAGTCAGGAAATCCATCTATCTGATCCAGTTAATTTCCAAGGGAATAGATTCAATAGGATTTGAATCCCCAAATGATGTGGATACTCTACAGAAGAACCTTACAGAAACAGATGCTTGGTGCCAGAGCCATGGGCTCAACCTCAATGCCAAAAAATGTATAGTTATCCCCTTTGGGAAAAAACATGTACCCTTGAATTACCACATAGGTGGCAGTACACTAAACACCGAAAGTGTGATAAGAGGCCTAGGGACACAGGTGGACAGTGGTCTCACCTTCGATAACCACATCGCCACAACAGTCAGGAAATCCTTCTATGTGGTACACCTCATCACTAAGGGCTTTTCATCCAGAAAAAAGGAGGTCATTGTCCCACTGTACTCATCCCTCATTAGACCCATTATAGAGTACAATGCCCCATTTGGTATGTAGCTCTCAAGACATCTGCAACAACTGGAAAGGCCGCAGAAATACCTCACTAAAAGAATCACAGGCCTAAAGCAGATGCCCTACGCTGACCACCTTAAAAAACTCCAGCTATACTCTGTAGCATATCGTCTACTCAGAGGCGATCTCTGCTTAACATACAAGGCTATGTCAAACCCAGAGCTGTTGGACATGCTACACTTAAAGAAATCCCAATCCCTCAGAGCCACATGCCCCAGGGATCTAAACCTTGTCATCACAATAAACAAAACATGCTGGAGGGATAGGTTCCTGACCCAGAGACTCCCCAGACTCTGGAATAGACTGCCCATACATGTCAAGCAGAGTGCCTCTTTGGCCCTCTTCAAAAGGAACCTTGATGATTGGATGGGAGAAAGGAAATTCACCCCAGGGATCATGTCAGTTGCCCTACTAGACAGGGGTCCAGGGAAGTAAATACTGTGTGCAGGGAATTGTTATAGCTATGAACCTATGAACCAATATCCAAGACAGTCATCTCACCAGTGTTCTCTTCCCTTACCAGACACATCATTGAATATGTTCAAATTCAAGCTTATTGCTCAACTTGAAAGATGTCAGTGATTTTAACCAAAGATATTAAAGGCTTTAAATCTTCAATGATTCTGATAGATAAGTACAACTCTCCTTTTATACTCATTAATCTACTGGCTTCACCAAGGTGACCTGCATCTTGCTTTTTAAGTCATGAAAGACCCAGTCCTATTTGACCTCCTATTTCTTTGCAAAACCAGACTCGACAAATACCTGTACTCCAGCCCTGAATTTACACAAACTACTAAACAAGACTCACTGGATGGATAGGTTCCTAACTCAATGTATTCCGAGTCTATGGAATAAGTTACCACTACAGATCAAACAAAGTACTGCTTTGTCTTCCTTTAAGATTTAATGATTGGATGGGTAGATATAAATTTACACTAGAGTTATCATGCACAGCCCTGCTTGATTTAGAGGGTATTATTATAATGAGTAGAAGCTGTGGTGGTGCAGCGGTAGCATTGTCACCTCACAGCAAGAGGTTCTCCTGTTTGATTCTTGGCTGGCGCACCTTCTGTGTGGAGTCTGCATGTCCTCCCCGCGGTCGAGTGGCGTTCAAAAGACATGTGTGAATGGGCATGCCTTCGTTGAAGGTTGGGCATTGAGCTGGCACCTCAGCACCATAAAAATCTAGTGATAATGGAGTTCCGCTGTGACGACCCATAACTGGGAAAAGCTGAAAGAAAAACATTTTCCATTATAATGAGTAATCTGCTTTTAGTCTGACAGATCTGATTCTTTTAATGACCAACACTTAACTTGGGGAACTTTACTATAGCCATGGACCAGAGGAAAACTAATAACCCTCTCATTTACAAAGTAGTGTAAAGGGAAATCATACAAGCAGTCTTTAGATGATATATAGTAACCTGGAGTATAAACCACTTTTAATAGGACTAGCCTGACTTCAAAAGGGAGATTCAAGGTTGGCAGATATTGTTGTATATTTTTTTATCAAAATCCCTAGTTTTGGAAGAAGAAAAGGGCCAGTAGGATCCTTAGGTATATAATAAAAGGATGGTTGAAAGTGAAATTATACATACTCTGAAAGATGGCCAAAGAGGAAATCTTAAGGGAAAACTTATTAGGAAGAAGAAGCGTCTTAGCAGAAACTTTGTACCCTGTATACAGCTGCCTCTGTTGCAGTATATGCCAGTGTTCCTGAACACAGTCTTCAGATTTCCAGAAAAAAAATATAAGATGATCCAGAAAGGATCCTTGACTCCCTTTAGCTATATCCACATTCAATTCCCATTAATTTCCACACAGCACTTTCCTTAAAGTTTCATCCAGGATGTCCATGGCAAGTGCGAAGTTTAATAGTGATATGGCAGCCCTGTTTACTCGTTATGAGTAGAACAGGGGCCTAGAAAGACTGGGACCTATTCAAACAACAGCAATGGAGTCCTTGTAGAGATTTTGAAGTTCTGTAATTAAGGAAGACAGGGTCTTGACGCTTTCTAGTACTTTAAACAAAGTGCTAGAAAGTCTTATTTTCATCAGCTGAAAGAAGGCTTCAAGGATGTTGATATTTCTGATCATCCTCTTGGCAATGATCTACCTGATATATTATGCCAAGATGTTCACCTTTTAACAAGATTCACTAGGTCAAAGTGCACAAGAGATGGCATAAGAGGTGTGAGACGTGAGGCCCAGGCAAATATAAAAACAAATTACAATCGATGCTCACCAGTGAGATTGGCCTATAGCTATCCACACTTTAAATGTTCTTCCCAAATTTCAAGATAAGTATGAGAAAAGACTGTTTCCAGGATGGAGATACTAACCTTTGAGTTGTAACAGCTGAACTGTTGAGAATGGATGGGATTTGCTTATATATTTCAGAAGGAAGCCCATCCATTCCTAGTGTCTTTGATTTTTTTAGTCTAACAATACATGCATGCAAATTCTTCTTCATCAAGGTATCCAAACTGCTTTTCCTATCCTCTGATAAGGCTGAAATTACACAAAGGAGCCCAGCTTATTCAATAACTGGGGAAGGTTTAATAACATAGCTTCATCTGCAGTGTATAGTCTCTAATAATATGTTGTGTAGGCCTCCAAAATGTCCTACACAGAGAAGCAGTAAACGCCTTCCCATTCTGAAGGAAGTGCACGAGGTGGATACTGCCTTGTTTTGGCTTTGCACTTCCTTGTCAACCAGGAGTGCACTTGGGGTGACACCACATTACTCTGTAGTAGCAGCTTGTCTACAGTAATTTAGCCTTTATATTGTCACAATCCTGAATGTATCTTTAAGCCATTAAAGCTGCAAGGTCAATAAATTGTTTTCCTAAGGGAATGTTCTAGCTTCAGCTTGCCATTCTCATGATGCAATTATGCAAGATCAGTATTCCATTCTTTTTTTCCAGAGCCCATGCATCCCCACTCTTAACTTAGCATGGAGGAAACATTTATATACACATCACAATATGTGGAGAAGCTATTCATCTGGGACATCCAGTCCTGAAAAGCAGCAGAAAGGATGTCAGAGACTTCAGGCCTCTTAACATAAAAGGGAATGTCTCTCCAGGACTTAGATGGAAGTGTGTCATGAGAAATAAAGCAACATGCAAAGGTTCCATGGTATAGGTAAGATCAAGAGCTTACCTACAAGGATGGGTTAAACCCCAGACACAGTTACAGCAGTAATGACTAGAGGCATCAAAATAATGGGGATAATGAGTGACTTGTGGCAGCACAGGGGATAAATACAATAATAACACTTCTATAAGCGTCTTTATACCATCTGGCTAGGAATTTAGCTAGGGTAGACATGGATGGAGAATATTAAGAGGTGGTGTTCTTGGTTTGAGGAGGCAGCTGACATCACCCTGCTATAATCAGGAAACCTCAAGCCCTATCTTGTATGTGTGGAAAAATGGAACTGGTGTGCTGGATGCAACTATAAACTTACAATAGTAAAGACATAATGCTTCTGTCTAATAACAGCTCTTGCTTTCTCACCTCTCCAAGTCAAATATTAAAGCGCTTGTAGAATCACTATACCCTTTGTGAAGCCCGTGCACTGGCCCAGTAATCAAGGAGTCTCAATCCTCACCACTAACACCAGTGAGGGATGTGCACATTGGGAGGATAACCAGTACACACACAGTAAAGTACAATTTCCCTTAAGAGCACACAGAGATCATAGTCAGTTTGGGGGTGGTTTCTCCCTTTCTCTCCAGATCCCCAATAAGACTCCCCACTGGCAGAGCTATAGGGTCAAGATCTCAGATGGATTGTCAAGCCAAAACCTCCAGCACCCTCTCTGTCCAACCAGTGCTTCATGTCCCTGCCCAAGTAGCTGACACATACACACACTTTGAGATATGATTTATACACAAACACAGAGACATTCCTGGGAAAGGCTGGCACATGTTCTACAGCTATGCCCTCTTCTGCCCAGACTATACGGTAGTACCACCTGCCACCAACCACTACTTATTAGCTACCACAAAGGCCCTTCCCAAAGGATGACCAATTCTACTGTGTAATGTTACTGTTATCCAACTAGTAAGTGTGAACCAGGGCTAAGGCCATTGGAGTGGCTTGTACAGTATCACCAAATACATGCAAGTACTTTAAGAGCTTAAATTATCACTACACAAAATCAGCCACAATTAAAAAGTTTAAATATATTTAATAATAAATAATAAAAGCACAAGACAATAATCATTAACTCAGCACAGTGACAACAGAGTTCAGAAACACAGGAAATACTTTAAAATAACATAGTAGGACAGTCCCACATAAATATAGAAAACTTCTAGATTGATCTGACTATTTTCCTATCTATCTCTAAGAGAGATACTAAGATCTAAGTCTTACTTACAGAGCAAAGCAAGTACTGGTGATGTTGTCAGTTCCAAAGACAAGATACAAAATGCCTTGACTTTCTCTCTGAGATGGTTCTTAAATTGATAATACACATTACTGCTGAATCATCTCAGATTACATCATTCTTGTTACCTCTGATTTAGTTCCCAGGCTAACAGAACTTAAAATTTAACATTTCTTTGTGATCTGCAGCTGTCAGGAAGTCACAGAGCAATAAAACAATACTTTACATTTGAAACCTAGTAATTATCTTTGTCTCAAGACAATAGAAAGAAACCCTAGCTGTAGACATTCTGTCTCCTAGCTGAGATAACACACAGTCATAAAATTCTTTACTTATCAACTTCTTTTCTTAGAGTTTTGCAAGTTAACTCTGTATATTTCAACCTGTACCATGAAACATACATCTGCATTGACACACAGTTTACACACACCTCTGCTCCCTTCCAGCAGGGTGCACTGTGGTTACATTTTGAAGCTCAGCACATAACACAGTTTTCTTACATTTGTAAACCAAGCCTGTGGATCATATTAATATTTACAATGACAGAATTATTCACAAAATTCTATCTAGCTTGGCTGGCAGTGTCACATTTCTCAAACCCTTCACTATCAAAGCAGTTACTCCATCCTCCTAAAAGAGAACTATAACAAGAAGGCCATTGGTTTAAACCCTAATGACATCACTTTTAATTCTTTATTACTCGACAGTTTCTTTTCCTAAGTGCAGTGGTTTCAGGGAGTTCTTTACGAATCAATGTGCATAGTCTCACCTGCTTCACAGGAGAGTGTATACCATCTACAGCCATGGTGGTATGGCGGTAGCATTGTTACCTCACAGCAAGAGCTTCTCCCGTTCGATTCTTGGCTGGGCTTGGGAGTGCCTTCTGTGTGGAGTCTGCATGTCCTCTCCGTGGTTGGGTAGCATTCGAAAGACATGCGTGCGTAAATGGGCATGCCTTTGTTGAAGGTTGGGCATCGAGCTGGCACCTTGGCATTGCATAAAAATCTTCTGCCAATCATTAGCGGACTGGAGTTCCGCTGGGCGACCCCTTACCGGGAAAACCCAAAAGACAAACAACAACTTCACAGACAAAGTTATCATCAACTGTTGAAAATTCTTATGAAGCAAACCAAAACCAGATCTTCAATTACATGCACATTCCTTTCCTCTCCATCTCAGTCATGAAATTTAAAAAAATGCTAACCTCTGTTGAATAAAACAACAAAAATAGTAACACATTGCTTTCAACATCATATGTTCCTCTATACAACAACATCATAAAGAGCAGTCAATGAAAACCATTAAGTATATGGTAAGATAGCAGACCGAGTACTGCAAAGTACTTAGTATTCCATCATGTAAGTCAAATGTAGTTCCATTTATTAAGAGCCACTGAATGAATGAGATGCCTCATGAAGTACTTAACACAAACTTCAGTGTTGGATAGTATATGGCTGGCAAAAGGAAAACAATGAGAGGCCCTCCCCATCAGTGACTTAAGAATAACTCTGTTCCCTCCTTTGTCCATCATTGCCTTTCAAGTGTAGAATTATGGTGCATTAAATGGATTACATATAACACGCCAACTTCATTTTTCATTCCATGTTCAAAAAACATGAAATAGCTTCCATCACGTCACTCACACAAATGGAGTGTTAGTCATAGTAACAACAATTGATGAGCCCACCTCCAGTCATTTTGGGAGATATGGGGCTGACGGTATTCAGGTCACCTTGGGCCAATGCAACTTCTTCAACAGAAAGACTGCAATGTGCTAATAACATGTTTGGGGTAATACAAAACATTGCATGAAATATTAGCAAGCACTATGAGCCCAGGGCAAACCAGAAAAGCACACAAAGATTTAACAGAACCAAGCAGGCAATAAAACCATTTCAAGCTCAATATCTGTGGAGATCTTCTTAGGATGTTTGGAACCAGCAGAAGAAGATTAGGCACCTGTAATCAATCTGTCTTGCTTAACCATATGCACTATGCTATCATTCCATTCAGGAAAGTCAAAGCAGTTCTTTATCCTGTAGCAAAATAGCTTTATCCTAAGGTTGTAGAAAAACATCAGGACCAGCAGAAAAGAAAATCCTTAAACAGGAAGAGTGGCGCATGTTAGAATTTACCCCCTTCTCCCTTGGCATTTTAATCAGAGGGAGCCAAACCAAACCATAGATAAAAAGCTGCTGCATTATGGAGTCAACTAAATGTGCTTCCTGGTTCACTGATGATGCAGATGATGGTGATACTACATCCCACACAGGAGGAATATAAATTCCCTACATTATGTCCTCAATTCCACTGGTGGTAAAGTCCAAACAGTTTCCAAATTTATTCTTGACTGAAAAACTAACAGATTTAGTGGGGAAAGAGTAATGTAGGGGCCCAGCAATAAGAGAAGAAAAATTGCACTTATGAAGATTTTATGGCGCAAAATGTCCTTTTTAAAATTAAATTAGCATAGAACTCACTTGCATTGTAGTCACATTGTCGATCACAAAAATGGAAGTCCCTCTGTTATAAATTTTGAATTATATAGTTTGGGATCAGAAGTAAGGCAAATTCAATGAAGATAACCTCATATAAATGGATAAACAAAGACTCAAATTAAGAACTGCAATCTTTTCTTATAAGGACAGTGGAAATGCATTTGAAAGTGAGCAAATTAGTTTATTCTGTGACACAGGGTCCAATCTGCAAATACCGCAGAAATAATGGGGCATGAAGGAACTAACAGGAAAGAAAGAAGGGAGAAAATAAACGTAAACAATGTCTGTCAGTAAAATACAGAAAGAAAGTACAATGTGCCAAAATATGAAAGGAGCTTTAAAAGCAATGGAGTTAGGGTTAATTCAGTTTCTATCCACCATGCAAGCAGAGGCAGTCCTGTTAATGAAAACAGATACATGATGATTAAATGCAGAAAGCAACCCTAGATATTTTGTGTGGAAATTCAAGGAAAGGAAGCAAAAAAATAATAAATTCTAGAAACCAATAGTTTAAATGAGAGCACTATTGCTGTTGATGTAGGAATCATGAAGGAGTGGTTATATTTTATTCCCTTGTATACTCTTAGTTAAGCCATACTTTACAGTATGGACCATGTGAGAGAATCGAATAATACTCATTTGTTAACCAGGTAGGCACTGGACAGGCAGTCCTATTTTAGGAGTACCCCAAGAGCAATATCTGGTTAAATGACTTGTTCTAGGTCACACGGTAGTCAAATTAGGACCTCAGACCCTCTACCAGGGGAATTAAAACTCACAGCCCTAACCCGCTGTACCAGCTGCTAGACCAATAACCTATATACTGAATCCTTTATTTCTCTAAAGAAGAACTTATGCATGGATTAAATTAATCAAACTATTAATGCAATGTGCCATACCAGGTAGTACGTCCAGACGGTTTCCCAGCAGAATCTTATAAGTGTAGGGGAGAGGTAAACTTATACTTTATTAAAACCTGAAACAGTAAGTCTTGCATCATTTAAGCAGAAAGGTCAAAATCTTTCTACAGTTGATCTTTTGCTGCACTGAATTGCTTTAGCTACATACTGTGTTGCAGATTCAGGTGGGGGCAAAAGATGGAGGGTATTTAGGCTCCATTTGACTTATCATGGTATGCATGACCCAGAAATAGAGATAGGGGGTAGAAAGGGAATCACTGAAGGACGTATGCAACCTCTGACATATCCACATCGGGCTCTTGTGGAAATTAGGAAATTATCACCTGTCATTTCTTATTTATGAAGATGAGCAATATGGAACTTCTGTAGTCATCTTAATAAAAAAAAAATATGCTGAACTTGACAAAGAAGGCCATGGTTCATAGGTTCATAGGTTGGTACTAGGCCATTGGCCCTAGGGCCCATACAAGCCTACCCATAACAATTCCCTGGATATTTCTTCCGGCAATATTTACTTCCCTGGACCCCTGCCTAGCAGGGCGACTGACATGATCCCTGGGGTGAATTTTCTGTCTCCCATCCAATCGTCAAGGTTCCTTTTGAAGAGCACCAAGGAGGCACTCTGCTTGACATGTATGGGCAGTCTATTCCAGAGTATGGGGAGTCTCTGGGTCAGGAACCTATCCCTCCAGCATGTTTTGTTCATTGTGATGACAAGGTTTAGATCCCTGGGGCATGTGGCTCTGAGGGATTGGGATTTCTTTAAGTTGAGCATGTCCAACAGCTAAGGGTTTGACATGGCCTTGTAAGTTAAGCAGAAATTGCCTCTGAGTAAACGATATGCCTCAGAGTATAGCTGGAGTTTTTTTAAACAGTCAGTATAGGGCATCTGCTTTAGGCCTGTGATTCTTTTAGTGAGGTATTTCTGTGGCCTTTCCAGCTGTTGCAGATGTCTTGTGAGGTACATACCAAATGGGGCGTTGCACTCTATAATTAGTGTTTCAAATGAGCTTTTACTTGGTCTATATTAACCTTGCTAGTATCTTACAGAGCAGTTAAAACAGTAAAATAGACCTGCTTGTCTCTATTTTGTTTGGAGGTCCAGTTTTCAGTAGGGAGACAAGGGTGAATGATCAGATGCCACTCAAAGAGTCTCTGATAACGGATCAGTTGACAACATGTGCAAGTCAACCAAAAATAAGGATGTTTCAGATATTAATGAACTTTTGGAATAACCTACCAGAAATTGCCCTGCCAGGACTGAGAATTTCTTTTAGCTACTGGTTCACGATTTTAAGTGTGTGAAAAGAAAAGTTGGCTGAAAACCTCAACAACATTTATACCTGTATGGAATGGGGTGGATTCTGGAATTATTATTAGCCATCTGATTTCATAGTGAAGTACACTGAACATCAGTGCCACAGATGAGGAGAGTATTGTTAGTTGGTGAAGTACACTGAACATCAGTGCCACAGATGAGGGGAGTATTGTTAGTTGGTGAAGTACACTGAACATTAGTGCCACAGATGAGGGGAGTACTGTTAGTTGGTGAAGTACACTGAACATCAGTGCCACAGATAAGGGAAGTATTGTTAGTTGATTTCTGTCAAGGAGGTTTACCTTCCTCAAGAAAAATTTTAATTGTCCAAAGAGAGACGATTGCCTTTGTTTATGGTACAGTGATTTGACATTTTAGTAAACACATGTACTCATCCCTATAGACATACTATTCATGTCTTTCAAAGATTTTGTATGAGGATGATGCTTTATTTCTTTGAAGCTCCATGGTAATTCCAAGATCAGACTGTTATATCACACTTTGGATGGATATATGTTGTTTATTACACTGCAGATGAAGGTTTAATAAGTAATCTGGTGCTGTACTGCAGTTTGTCTGGCTTTGACTACCGACTAAGTCTGTGTTTGCACACACTGTCATTACAGTAGCATAATATAGTGATTACATTTTGCTTTCCAAGTATACATGCTCTGTTGATAGAGACAGCAACTGCTTTCAGAATGGCTGATAAAACTAGTGGACAAATAATGAACTTAGCCAGTATTTCTTATAAGAATGTTAGAATACAATACAGTTCATAATTACAGAAGTTTATTTATCCAGTTTCCAGACCTTAAAGTCACATAACAATGCTGACTCCTGTATATTGTATAAATATTTTATATCACCCATACATTTGTCTAGTAATGTTTTGAAATAATTCAAATCCTTTGCATTCCTAACTTACTCTGGTTATTTGATCCAAACTTTTTGAATGATTTGAGCAATATGTTTCTTGTTTTTTTTGGTCTTATTATAATTATCATTTGTTATTTTCAGTGATTGATCCCATAATTGTCCAATAGGTTTATGTAGATCTACACCCACCTCTGTTAACAGTCTGAATTAACTGTTCTGTTTCTAAGCAAAACAGAAAGTACAGCTGTACAAGATTAGGTTATTTAAGCTAACATCACAGGTTTTATTAGATGGTCTGGGAAAGGTTGAATGAATGTGCCATATAATTCCACAAATGTTCAGGGTCAGTGGTATTCAAAGTTTTAAATACAACTCTCATATGTCACAGACCTCTATATATAATTTATATGTTCATTGAAACACTTGCAGTGATATGTGCATTTCTGTTCAGAATATACATATACACACATCATCTGAGTTTTCCTTTCTGTGTTTTGCAGATAATAAAAAAAATCATTATAATGTGGGATTCATATATTTTTTATAATTTTACTTTAGATGAAAACTAAAGTAAATGAAAAACAAAGGGATGTGGCCATTTACTCAATTCACTACTGCACAGATGTATTTAGTTAGCAGTTACATTTTCTTTTTCTGTACCTAGTGCTTTTAAGTATATTATCATTTTGTTTTGTTTATAGGACTTCTTGTCAGTTTGTATTTTTCCCTCCAGAATAATCATCTATCAGAAAGTTATAGGATAATATATCCATAAAGAAAGCTCATGAAGTATTTAGTAAAAGGAAAAGTTTAAATTAAAACAGAAACACATATGCAAAGCCATGGAAAGACCTATCATGGAATTAATCAATCAATCAATCAGTCAATAAAATCCAAACATTTTTATCTTCCAATCAACTGCTATACACTTAATAAATTTATACTTATATGAATGGTGTAATCATCTCCATAACAATCCATTACATAATAGGTAAAATGGAATATGTTCTTGCCAAAACAATTAAAACACACAAAAAATATACACGTGAAAAATGCAAAACACACAATAACATGATTGCAACAAATACAAAAGCACAAGCCATTTTCTAAGTACAGTGAAGCTCTCCATTTTGGTAATTTTAGGAAAATAATAGAACTTCAAGTGATGAAGGGGCTATCTGCCTATAGATATGAGTCTCAAAACACCTCTGGGTGTTTTTTATTTCCTTATAATGCCTACCCCATTTGCAATAATTACTTACCTCTCTCTCTCTTTATATGTGTAATTTTATATATATATATATATATATATATATATCTATATGGGTCTAGGACACAAGCTCGACTAGCATATGTCCGAATCACAAAACATCGAACACACATACACGAAAGCACTTAACATCGAAAAGCACTTCTGTGTATGTGTAGTTCAAAAAAAAAATCTACATTTCTGCAAGGGGGCTTTCACCTGCACCCCCCACATGGGGGCTGTGCCCCCCACACCCCCTCTACTTTGTTATTCTCACTCCAAAATTGCACTACAGTGGGGAAAAGGGAATTTTCCCTTACCCGCACTGTAGTCCAATCTACAAAACAGGCAAACATACACGGAAGCGCTTGTCGATGTTAAGTGCTTTCGTGTATGTGTGCTCGATGTTTTGTGATTTAGACATATGCTAGTCGAGCATGTGTCAGGATCCCATATATATATATATATATATATATATATATATATATATATATATATATATATATATATGCGTGTGTAATCTCGAAATACTGAAACCTTGAATTTCAGTATCTCGAGACTATAAAGGCAAATTTTCAAAATAGCAAAAGTGCATAATCACGAATTTGAATATCTCGAATTCATGGTTATGGCTTTACGCTACGTTATGTACATTGTTTTGTGTGGATGGTGTCTGGTGTCATGAGTGGATTTAGATGGAATTTAAGGTAAGTGAGTGTTTTGTAAGGGTGTTGGGTGGGAGTTTGAGTGTAAGTGAGTTTGTAAGATGTACGTGTGGGTTAGGGTGGGCAGGTGAAAGTATGAGTGTGTAAGTGTTAGATGTGTTGGTGTTTGAATATATGTGATGTGTGTGTGTGTGTGTGTGTGTGTGTGTGTGTGTGTGTGTGTGTGTGTGTGTGTGTGTGTGTGTGTGTGTGTGTGTGTGTGTGTGTGTGTGTGTGTGTGTGTGTGTGTGTGTGTGTGTGTGTGTGTGTGTGTGTGTGTGTGTGTGTGTGTGTCTGTGTGTGTGTGTGTGTGTGTGTATGCGTGCATGTGTGTGTATGTGCGAGGGACTGTAGAATGTCTGGGAGTGAGATTACTTTCTTTTTCTGTTTGTGCGATCTTGGAGTTAGTATATATAAGTAGGGGGGTGTTTGGGATGCAGCTCTAAACATGGGGGGGGTGCATGGGGGCTTGCTCCCCTGCTTATTTGTAGTGTAGGTTTGTGAATGTGTGGTGTTACGTTTTTGTCTGTGTTTTTTGTTTTGTACTGTGGGTATTGTGGTGTATGTGTGGTGTGCTGTAAGCTGTGTGTTCGGGATTTCAAATTTTGCAGTTTTGGGCTGTCACTGTTTTGTGGATTCGCCTTTATGGTCTCTAGATACTGAAATTCGACCTTTCAGTATTTCAAGATTATGAAGTGAATCCATATATTTATATATATCTATTTATATATATATATATATATATATATATATATATATATATATATATATATATATCTCTATATATACATATATGGATCTAGGACAGTTGATCGAAAGACCAACTGTCAGAATCCAACCCTACCGAACACCGTTTACCAAAACTGCTT
>NC_056729.1:1621847338-1621899838 GCF_019279795.1 Protopterus annectens
CATTGGGGAAGGGGGCAAATGCTTGTCAATCAAATGAACTGTCGACCAAATGAACTTTCAGTCAAATGAACAGTCGACCATATGACATGGACCCATATATATATATATATATATATATATATATATATATATATATATACATATTTATATATATATAGAGAGAGAGAGGGAGAGAGAGCAAGTTCACTGTGTGCATATGTTGATAAAATTGTATGTTTGAATTCATTTTCAGTTGATGTGGCATAAACCAAGAATCTAGCGATCACAGAATATATGCCAGGGAATAATCACTGGAATAACTAACAATCTGCAAACAACCAATACTTCCAATATCTTTAAAAACTCACTTTAACATCCTGGTCACTTTTGCCTCCATCTTTGACTGAGCTACAGCTATTATACAAAACTTAGTTCTGAAGTGTTTGTAACAAAGTCCACTATATGAATAATTTCTTTAATAGCTATAAATTCTCCCAACCTAATGGTTTACAGGATAACTTGAATTAATACTTTTGAAAAAATAGTAAACACCCATTCCATTCCCAACACACCTCTGCTGTACAAATAAAAGAATAGTAAGGCCTTTTTGCTCATCTTAGTTTTCTCTCAGCCTTTTTCCTATTGCCCACAATGATTAATACAAAGAAGTGATGTGATGTAATTAACGATCATTCTCCAGCTGTCCAACTAAATTAATCCTTCCTTGGGAGCTAATAAATTATTATTGAACAAATCACTTTCAAAATAGAAAAAAGGATTTCCTTTACATGGTTATCTGCTTAACTCAATATGTGAGAGGATGCTTTTTTTAGCTCCAGGAGTAAATAGAAATATTAACCTTACATTCTGCTGTGCAAAACATGATTCAATTTATCATGCCAAATAATGTGACTCAACAGATCTTTGCACTAACCAATCTAATGGCACTTTTTTTACTGAAGGTAATCTTCACTTCTGTTGGTGTTTTTCTTTGCTTCAGTTCTTATTCTAATATCAGTTGCACATTTCGGCTCTTTTTTATTTATTTCTTATTTAACATTTGTTTACAGGGAAAGTCCGGCTGGAACAGAGCCTATTTTAAGTGGAGGTTCGGGGAGAATTGCTCCAGATGCATGTCTTTGGAATGTGAGAGGAAACCACAGCACCCAGAGGAAACACACGTGAACACAGGGAGGACATGCAGACTCCACACAAAAGGCACCCCAGCCGTGAATTGAACCAGAGAACCTCTTGCTGTGAGGCCACAATGCTAATCACTGCACCACTGTACCACCACTTCTTTCTATTCATCTCTTATAGACATTTCTCCTTCCCATGCCTTAATCCAAATACAACGTTAACTTCTGATGAACTGAATAAATTAACTGGTTACCTACAAAACAGGGCAGGAACTCCAAAATATTTACCAAATTGCTACAGCAAACAAATGAAATTAGCTAAAGTGACAAGGCCTGACCAGGCATTTTGAAACAACTTGACAGACCACTGAGGTTCCTCACAAAAAGGATGCAGGGAGTGAATACAAGTCCTATGTAGACTGTCTCAGAGCTTTATATTGCATTTGGTCTCCTATGGACTGCTTCACATCGATCTATGCCAAGTCTACAAGGTATCCTCCCATCCCACTTTAAAGGATTTTTTTTTGCACATTTGCAAAACAAATATCAGAAATACCCATTCTAGGGACCTAAGCATTGTATGTGACATAAACAGGACTTGGAGAGATGAGTACATGTCTCAAAGATTATGCCTTCTCTAAACAGGCTTCCCATCCATGGAAAGCAAAGCTCATCCATCAAATTTAACTTGGGAGCAATGGATGGGAAATCACAAATTTACCCCTGGTTTGACAGCTAGGTCCCTAATGGCCAAGGACAGCCTGTATATACTTGATGAGTACAAGCCTATATTGTTAACTGTAGAATTCCATGGAGTATTGATACTTATCACCAGTATTTTAATAAATTTGTGGTAAGCTTGGCATGGCTTAAAATGGCTTTTGGGCAGATAGCCTAGTAACCACCTATGAGCCTATGAACCTATGACCCTATAAAGTATAGCAACTTAGGAAGGAGAAACAAAATTCCTTAGAGATCATTTATAAAGACAAAAGAAACCCCACCATGTGTATTACATTTAATTCTGCTTAGCCATCTTCCTGAACCACGATTCCCTGATATTTCACAGAAAATTGCCATGACCCACATGGACATTCTTGGTCATAATATGTAAATAAATAAATAAGTCTGTTTACAAGCAATCACTGCCAACATCCTTGCTCTTTAGTCTTTACTTCCATTGTGCCTGTTGCAGAAGGATCCAAACTGTGTTTCTGTTGCCTGGTTGTGCTGTATGTCACTGCTTTCTGCTACTTTTTCCTTGTGTTCGCTTTCCTATCATTTTGTGCTGCAGCTTTTGATGAGTCTAAAAGCATACCTTTTGCAGTTAACTTACTAACAAATATGTTCAAGCAGAAAAAGTTGAGAATGAAACAAAAGAATTGTGTGTTAACTTGAGCTATAGACAGGAATGTGTTTTGGAGCTGGTGGAAGGGAAGAAGTGATGTGGAAAGCAAATGTCTATAAACTCATTTAGCAGTTGAAAATTCAATAGCTGTGGAACTAAGAAATGATTTTGAGATTTTGTTGAGCCTGAGCTCGACAGATTCATAAGTGTTGAGATCTATATCTTATTAAGATGATTAACCCCCCACCCCCCATTAACACTAAGGGTGAAGTCAGGCGTATTCCATACTATTCACTTTAAAAACTTTATTTTGTGTAATGAGATATGCTTGAAATTTATCATTGTTTATAGTTCTACATTACATTAAATGGCTTTTTTTAGAATGCCTTGTTGGCCTTGTTTTTTTTCCTTAAGCCTATTATTTCGGGACTTTTGCAATTCTGAAAAGGTTTACTGTCCAGAAACATAAACTGTCTGGAGTTAGGGGCAGCTACCCCTGTGAAGGAGGGGCTACATTCTGGAAACTGCTGCACAGTTTCAAAATACTGTTTAAGACCAAAGACTCCAGCTTCTATACGGCATACCTGAAATTTCTCCCAAAATGACTTGCAAAGCATGCATGCCTCCTGCTTCCTTCATCTTATTTATGTGCTTCTTAGTCCTAGTTCACTGGTTTAAAGGTGTTTGCAGGTTCGGCTTGTACAATTCTTCAGTAAATATAAATAAATCATGTAAGATCTCATGATTCTGGCAATTTATTGATTTTTTTGGCTTGGACCTTGTTAAAACAGGTATGCTACAATATTGACATACAATCATTTCCTTTTACATATACCTTGTGGGTAATTTTCAAAACTGATAAGTCTCTTTTTTATCATAGGTGTCAGTATATTATATCACACATTTTGACAAATTAGAATTGTGTCTAATTACTAAATGTGGAGGAAAAGATAAGAGGAAGAAAGTGAAGCTTAACAATGCCTTGTTTATATGTTATTCTCAGTGACTTCTGTTTACTGGTCACGCTGTCACTTGCTCCCAACATCCTGATAAATTGTGACTCTTAGGAGCCCTCAGCTAATCCCTGAGAAACAAAAACAGCAAAGTAAGAATGGCAGGGAAGGAGAGAAGAAGACCGGAAATTTTCTGTTGCTCTGATGTATGATTGGTTGGTTCACCCTCCTCTGCCCCTTCGAGGACGTCAGCTGGAGACAACTGACACCTGACTGCCTTAATGAAGGTTGATTCTGGCGAGTCAGCTATTAATTTAGACCTTAATCACAACAAGACTGAAGGCAGCTTCTAACAGCTGTGAAATGCCAGGGATAAGGAACGAGGCTATAATGAACATTCAGAAGTGGGGGTTGGGCAGTCTGAAAATGTTGCTTTTCTGGGTAATCTAATAACCAGCAACATTTCAGTTCATTTTTTTTTCTGGGGACTGTCTTAACCTTGAATGAGAGCTTACTGTAGCGTAGGGTCTCTAATTGTATAGGTTTTGTTATGTTAAAGATGTGACCAAAGGACTTAGCAAGGAACTGTGAAGGTCTGTGTCAGATTTACACACGGTACCATGCTAGAATGAAAGAATGACTCTGTGTGTGTGTGTGTGTGTGTGTGTGTGTGTGTGTGTGTGTGTGTGTGTGTATGTAAATGGACACGCACATGCGCATCTGTATATGTCTGTGGAATCAAGAATAAAATGGTAAAAAGACAAGAATCAAAACTGTTTAATGCATATTGTGTATAATGACTGAATAAACCATTAACACGGATACATTTTCCAAGATCACATGAGCTCCTTCTCAGTATGACATCACTTGGATTATTGTCATTTAGTAGAACTTGCAACTTTAACAAAAAACATTTTATTAAAAGTTCCAGGGAAAAAAACCTTAACATCCAGTGCACCTCTACACCTCTTACAAGTGTGACAACACTAGGGACACACCAACATAAGGGAAGGAATACATTCTGATAAAATTAGTTTTGTTAGAAGTAAAATCTCCCTATCCTTTTCTGCTTAAAAAATATCCTTTTTTTCATAGGAACATAATTTTATTAAGGGAAAGTGTGAAAACCTAAGGAATATAAGGATATTATTGAGAAATATAAATAGCTGGAAGGTGTATGTCTACCGGTGGTCTTTTATAAGAAAGGATTATCCACCCGCCATCTTCCATTTATGCCTCTATCTTTGCTTTTAACCAATGAGAATATTAGCTGCTCTATTTCCTTTTAACATTGTTCTGAGCCTTAATAAAGCATATATATATATATAATTGTGTGCCCTTGGCGAACTGAGGACTGAAGCATGGCAGAAGCATTACAATATTGCAAGTACTTACAAAAATGATAGATTACTGGCAAGCATAAAGCTTGAACAAAGTGAAATAAGACTAATATGTGAAAGAACTTTAGCACTGAAATGGTGGTAAATGCATGGAATGCACAGACTTCCAAACGAATTGCCAGATAAAATACAGTGGATAGCCACAGAACATATGATAAAGACAAAAGAGAGGGAAGAAATGATAAATGAAGATGCAGTTTGGTAAGGCTGACTTTGTTATGGCTTATAGGAGAAAGAGCTGTACAAAATATCTTGATTTCACCTGCACAAACCTCAAGAGCTGAACTTGGGGAAAAAAATCATAATTTTTATTGAGAATGAATTGCTGTCTTTGTTAAATCAGCTGCTAATTTACTATGAAGTCACATCAGAAATCTTAAATGATACTAATATTCAAACGTTTGAATATATATATATATATATATATATATATATATATATATATATATATATATATATATATTTATGTTTGCAAATGCGTGTGTGTGTGTGTGTGTGTGTGTGTGTGTGTGTGTGTGTGTGTGTGCTCGTGTGAGCTAGATACATCTATGGGTCTATACCAAAAATTCAAATTAAAAACAATGTTTTTGCAGGGGGCAGACGCAATTGCACTCCCTGCACCTCCTCAGACCCTCTGCTTTAGTATTCCATCTTTGAGACTGCACAACAATGGGGGAAAAAGGAAAAAACATAAAACATTGATAGTGTTCTTACAGGCACATCTGCAAGCCAATGACCACAATTGTCCTACTTATAACAACTTAATAAGCTGCCTCAACATGACCTACCTACCTGCCTGCCTAACAGTCTGCTATCTGCAAGCATTGCAACTAAGCCACATTATCAAATTTGTGGAAATGTAGGATTATTATTTTTTTGCGCTCACTTTCCCTGGAAATGTAATAATTTGGACAGAAGTACAATGCTGTCTAAGAAGGATCATGCACCAGTGTTGAATCATTGCTAGTACGTCTTTAGAAACACTGACCAAGGTAAACAGAAACTATCTTTTTTAAATCTCAAAAGAGCTTTCAGAATTGTTGACCATGTTATGTTGCCACATAAACTGCTAAAAACAGGTTTCTCCATGGAAATGATGCAATGGTTTGAGAACTATATCCAAGGATCCATCCTTGGACCCCTACTCTTCTCTGTTTACACTAATAATCTAGCCTCTGCCACCAAACATGGCATACTCATCCAATACGCAGATGACTCGACCATCATCTGCTCAGCCCAGTCTCTACCCAAACTGCAAAAAGTCACACAAGAAGCCTTTTCCTCTGTTGAAACATGGTTATCCGATGCCCAATTAATACTCAACCCAAACAAAACTAAATTACTCATCTTCCACCCTACCAAACATACTCAAAACAACTCTCACTTTAACATCACAGCAAAAGACAACACCACTATATACCCAACTGAACACACCAAATTGCTAGGAGTGGAAATAGACAATAAACTAAAATTTGACATTCACATATCCATGACCATAAAAAAAGTCCACAAAAAACTAGGAGCATTATACAGAAATAAACAATTTCTCACCAAAGCAGCAAAGATTTCAGTAGCAAATTCCCACCTTATCTCCACCCTACTTTATGCCTCTCCAGTATATACCAACCTAAGGCAATGTGATCTAAACAAGCTAGAGACCTGCTACAACAAAATTACCAAATTTGCCACAGGGGCATCCTACCGTAGTCACCACTGTCTCTCTCTTGCTGAACTGGGCTGGCTTGAACTCCCTCACCTCCTTCAGTGGTATCAACTCTCACTCACCCACAAACTAGTAAACCATCCACTAAATGTCCCATCCCTCCAGAATCTACTCCAACCCTATCGCACCACCAGACCACTAAGATCCAGCAACAAAAATCACTTGCAGATCACTAAAGCCAATAACTCTGCTGGTGAAGCACTATTCTCATGCCTTCATAGCCAAATTATGGAACTCACTCCCACCCACATATACCTCCGTACCATCATGCACCAACTTCAAAACTTTATTAAAAGCGCACCTAAAACATGCTGGCTATGCCCTTGCAACTCCCACTCTAATATCATCCACCCAATCCAACTACTACCTTTCTTTCCACTCCACTAACTACCTTGATTATAGCAAGCTCAGATGCTCATAAGCCTAGTACTTATTATACAGCAGGAACTTCTCATTGTTACATTTGTTAATGCCTGTTATGTACTTCACAGATAACGATTCTAGTTGTCTACTGATGTACTATGTTCTTCATCTGTAAATATGTTGTAAGTAATTTCTATGTTAAATTGTTAATCGCTATGTAATCCAATGTAACTACTGTCTGTTTATTTTACTGTGGAGCTTTTCTCCCCGGGCCTCCGCTGAAAATGGACCCACGTCCAGTCGGACACTCCCAGTCAACAAATTTAAATAAATAAATAAATAAATAAATAAATAAATAAATAAAAATAAATAAACTATATTGAAAATACTGAAAGTAGAACTTTTTGAGGCTGTTATACTATTATTATTACTGTATTTAATGATCTAGCCTGGTATCTACATCAGATTAACTGCATAATGATATTGTCGTGAACAGATCCATCAAGTGGTCATGTATTCTGAAGAATGAACTTCAGAAGGATTTTGAAGCTATACGTAATTGGCTTTGTAAAATTAAGCTCTGAATAAACACACACACATACACACACACACACACACACACACACACACACACACACACACACACACACACACACACACACACACACACACATATAAATGCACACATGCACATGCGTACACGCACACACATGCAGTGTAGTGTGCTTAACTTCAACACTTCACAATTACTGGGCAACCCTTCTGCCACCACTGCTCTGTCTAACTGAGTTACCTAGAATTAATCTTAAACCAAAACCTATCATTCCACCAACAGACACAGAAGCTCAGGTCAACAAGGTATTATTTTATCTGTATATACATACATTTGAGTACTTTAAAAAATTATTAATATAATGCACACATACTATGATATAATGCTGTATGATATGCAAAGAAAAAAAAATGGAATGACCATTATATGTGAAAATGTCAGTGTTAAATGATATTGTTGAAAAGATTTGTTATATCTACAACATAATGATGAAATAAAAATATATTAACATCATGGTTTGTATTAATTTAATATGTTAATATTTCTTCATTCTCTAACTTCTTATATGCCATGTACTTACTGTAAATTACTGTACTGGGGCTGTCCTTAGAATTCATAAAGAATCCCATCATGGTTACTCAGAGCTGCGGTCAAATGGAGCTGTTTCCATGACAGTGGAAAATGCGATTCACAGACACATTAGCCAAGGTGAGGAAAGTCCACATTATCATTTTGCTGCGGTAATAATTGAAGTAATATTAAAAACAATTCCCTGGTGTCATCTAGTGTTCCTCTTGGCTTTGCCCAGAAGGCTTCAGCATGGCTGTTTAGAGGTATCTCAGCCCCCCTCTGAATGGACACACTCTCCTGATTTTACACATGCTGTATTCATTATAACTCATGCAGTGATACAGTCAATAATATCACAATAAGAGTTTAGCTTTTCTTATACTTCAGAAAATAAAGCGTAATGTGAACCTTCTTCAGGTAGCACAGAGGATAAAACTCTGGACTGTTAACAGACTTTATTCTGTGTCCAGGGTACAAGGTGCAATGCTTTTCCCCCATTTTAATTTAGAGTTTTTTTCAGTGACGTAAAATAATATGTAAAAAGTACCTCTGGTGTTAAGTGGAAGTGCAAAACTAAAGGTTTGGTAGCAAAATGTTTTTTTTTTGCTCAGAGGGCACAGCTTTTGAAGTTTCTTCACTGTTCTTTCATTAACTTTTTAAGTAACTTAATGTAATATTTACAGTCCCCTGGAGTCTAATTATTACATAGGAATAAAACTTTGTTTGTTAAGGTGCTGCTCCCTGGACAACTGCTAAAGAATTCAAAGATATTTTTAATGACTTGGGTAATTGAAACAATAACCTAGTGTTAGTGCATAGGACTAAAGCACTGATTCTCTGCCAAAGGTACAGGATTTGAAGTCTTTTATCTTTAAGTAACTGTAGGATAATCTATAAAGAGTATCCCTGGTGTCTAGTGCCCCCCTCATCCACCTGAATATTACAGGATTTGCTTATTTGTCAATGGGAATATAGAGGTGTGACAGCTTCCCATAATCATTGCCACATTCATGCCCACATGCACATGCTTGCAGACATACACACACACACACACACACACACACACACACACACACACACACACACACACACACACACACACACACACACACACAGAGACAAACACTCAATCTATCCCCTAACTAAGTCTAAAGGTCAGTTCCCTTTACTTTCTCCTATTAACCTGGTGAACTTGGGCATTCTGAGGCAGTGCAGCAACTGTCTCATGTACACAGACAACCCTCTCCTCTTGCATCCCAACACTCAGACTTGTGAGAGATGTGCTTATATCTGCAAATTGGAAGCCATGCACTCTCCAGCCAACACCAGAATAGCTGGTCAAGAGGAGAAGGTCAACACCTGCACCACACCACATGGAACACATAGACCTCCATAACACCCACCATTACAGCCCTCACATAAAAACACAAACCACCTTCATGAAGGCTCTCGATAGAAACCTACCCAAATAGCAGAGACCTTCAAGGCAGAAACACACTCAACCACCACAACACAGCACAAACCACAAGACACATAGCTCACCTACACAGTGTGCCCCTCAACCTAAACCAGAGAGTTTGCATAAACAAACTCTACAACAGAAGGAAGAAGCTGTTGCAAAAAAGAGTAAAATCCCAAGATTGGAGGAATTCCCTGGTTAGCCTCAGCAAGAAGATGGGATCTCTTATAAAATCCTCCAAAGCCAGTTATGAAGATAACATTGTCACTGACAACCACAGAGCATTCTACAACTATGTCAAGAATCTCAATGGCAACACTCAGATCTGCTCTGAGCTACAGCACAATGGCACAAAATATACAGAACCAAATGATATTGCCAACATCCTGGCAGATAGGTCCAGTGCTAACTTTACCCCCCTCTCACCCTTCAAAGGCCCCATCTTAATACTGGCATTGATGAACAAGTAAAGACTGCACTCTCCAAAGCCAAGAACATAGCATCCATGGGACCAGACAACACCCCAGGCTGTGTACTGCATGGACTACAGAATGAACTGGCACCCCGCCTAAGTACCATGTTCAATCATTGCCTCATCTCAGGCTATGTGTCTACTGAATGGCGCACAGTGATGGTTATCCCACTCCACAAAGGGGTGCCACCATGGACTCCGGAAACTACGGCTCCATTAACCTGACAAGCCTGGTCTGCAAGGCCATGGAACGTATCATCCTGGAGCTTATAAACAAAGACATAGGTAATCTCCAAACCCTGGATCCCTCTCAGTTTGGGTTTGTAAAAGGTAGATCATGTCTACTAAACCTGACTGACTTCTTTGAAGCAGTCACTAGAGCCGTAGATGAGGGCAAGGTAGTGCACACAGCCTATCTTGACCTCGCTAAGGCATTCAATACCATCCCCCACTCTGGAATTATAGATAAACTCACTAAACTGGGCATAAATCCCTATGTCACAAGATGGGTGGCCAACTGGCTCACTGATAGAACCCACACAGTAAAAGTAGCCGACTCCAAGTCCGACTTCAGCCCAGTGATGAGTGGAGTACCACAGGGTTCGGACCTGGGTCCTCTCCTGTTTGGCATCTACTTCTCTGAAGTACAGCCCAACACAGAAGGTCGTTGGCTAACAAAGTTTGCCAATAACTGCAAACTGGAAACCATAATAGAATCACCTAATGATGTAGACATTCTACAAAAGGGCCTCACAGAGACAGATGCTTGGTGTCAAAGTCATGGCCTCAAGCTCAATGCCAAGAAGTGCATTGTCATCCCCTTTGGGAAAAACTCAGCAACCATGAACTACCACATAGGCGGCAGCTCACTAAACACTGAAAGTGTGATATGAGACCTCAGGACACAGCTGGACAGTAGTCTCTCCTTTGATAACCACATTGCCACAGTAGTCAGGAAATCCTTCTATGTGGCACACCTCATGACAAAACGGTTCTCCTCTAGAAAAAAGGAAATCATTGTTCCTCTCTACTCATCCCTCATCAGACCCATTATAGAGTACAATGCCCCATTTGGCATGTATCTCACAAGACACCTAGAGCAATTGGAAAGGCCACAGAAATACCTCACTAAGAGGATTACCAGCCTGAAACAGATGCCATATGCAGACCATCTCAAAAAAACTCCAGCTCTACTCCATCACATATCACCTACTCAGAGGCGAGCTCTGCCTAACATACAAAGCTATGTCAAACCCAGAGCTGTTGGAAATGCTACACTTAAAGAAATCCCAATCTCTCTGAACCACATGCTCCAGGGACCAATACCTTGTCACCACAATAAACAGAACATGCTGGAGGGAGAGATTCCTGTCCCAGAGACTTTCCATACTGTGGAAGAAACTACCCATTCATGTCAAGCAAAGCTCCTCTTTGGCCCTCTTTAAGAAAAATCTTGACAACTGGATGGGAAATAAAAAATTCACCCTGGGGATCACTTCTGCAGCACTGCTTGACAGGGGCACAGGAAAATAATTTTCTTGGGTGGCGAAAGCCAGGGAACCTTTTTGGCTAGGCTTATATAGGCCCCAGGGCCGATAGCCTAGTACCTACCTATGAACCTACACAGTGTGCCCCTTAACCTAAGCCCTAAGGCAAAACAGCTTGCCCAATGCAATAATCATAGGTGACTCAATAGTGATGCACACTGATGCCCCACTCACTAGGTTGAATAAGGATAAGGTAACAGTCAGCTGTCTATCAGGTGCCAGAATCCGACACATAACACACGCACTCAGGTCACTCCACAACAAGTACAAGTATGAACAACTCTGTCATTGTCCATGTGGGTGTGAATGACCTGAGACACACCTCCCTGGACGACATGAAAAGAGACATTGGGGAGCTCTCGGATTATGTGGCCCAGGCAGGTATGACCCTAGACCTGAGCAGCATCCTACAATCGTGCAGAATGATACCACAGTACAAACAGAAAATGATTGACTTCAAAAATTGACTAAGTTTCTGGTTATATTTTAGGGGATCTAATATCTGTCTGCTTCAGATGACATGATTGACGGACCTTGATGCTTTGTCAGAGATGGGCTGCATCTGTCACCCCTGGGTTTCTGGGTACTGGCTAAGGCTCTTGCCACCACTATAGTGCCTTTTTTAAGCGGTGTTCCAAAGACCAAATTACCACCATAATAGCTATAAATAAATGCAATATGTGGGTGATGTTGCTCACGCTAGAAGTCTAAATCTCAAGATGCACTCACTCGAAGCACTCCTCATAATAGAGAACATCGTCATTTGTGGTTTAAAGCAGCAGAAAGCACCCCTGCGCAACCAGGCTATAACTCATTCCACACCTTTCAGCCTCAAACATGGACCAAAGCTCCAAAGGTGGTGGTGTCTCCATATTCATAAAAGATATGCACACCTCCAGACTAGTAGCCCAGCATAACGCATCTGAGATACTCCAGGTACAACTAACATTGGGTAAGACAGCAATTCATGTTGTAGCCTGCTATAGGTCCCCAACCATGTCCCAAGACTCTCACTCCACATTTCTAATCACCCTGGAAACTATTAAGATCCAACCTAACACTCTCATACTAGGTGACTTCAACTACCCCTCCATCAGCTGGACCAATGCAATGGCCCAACGCTTCATGGAATTCATCAACTCCAGTTTCCTGGACCAGCTCATTCTTACCCCCACTAGAGGAAGCAACATCCTTGACCTGGTTATTACTAACATGGACAACCATTGCTCTGCACCAATAGTCAATTCCTCCTTGGTTAGATCCAACCACAAACTAATCACCATGGAAATCCACATCTCACTCACACCCCCCACAAAGGTATCCACCATGAAAAACTTCTCCAAAGCTGACTTTGGACTCCTAAAAACAGAGGTGGCTAAATTCAGAGCACCCATGCCAATTAAAAATAGATGCATGACTGCCGAATCATACACCAGTGTACTCTACGAACATGTACATAAATGCATGGAACTAGCCATACCCAACAGAACCAAGACGCTCTCCTCCAAAAAAAAGGAAGCCAGTCTGGTGCTCCCCTGCCATTAATAAACTCTACAACAGAAGGGAAAATCTGTTGCAGAAAAAGGTGAAGTCCCAAGACTGGAAAATGTCCCTTATTAGCCTCAACAAAAAGTTGAGATCCCTCATCAAAACCTCCAAAGCCAGCTATGAAGGCAGAATTGTGGCAGACACTAAAAACACCACAAAGCCTTCTATAGTTATAGCAAGAATCTCCATGGCAATACCCATATTTGCTCTGAGTTACTGCACAATGGTACCTCCTATACTGAGCCAACAGATATTACCAACATACTGGCCAACAGATTCAGTGCCAACTTTACCCCCCCCCCCCAAAGGATCAATCTCAATATTGGAAGAATGCCAGACACCCAGCATTACTGCAGCACAGGTTAAAGCTGCATTGTCTAAGGCCAAGAATACAGCTTCCATGCGACCCAAAAATATCCCTGGCTGTGTTTTATATGAATTACAAAGTGAACTGGCACCACATCTGTGTGCTCTATTCACTCACAGGCTCACCTCAGGCTTTGACCCTACCGAATGGAGCACTGCCACAGTCATCCCTCTCTATAAAAAATGAGCAACTACAGTCCCTGGAAATTATCACCCCATTAGCCTGATGAGTCTGATATGAAAGGCTATGGAGCGCATCATCATGGACCTAATTAACAAGGATATAGGGAAACTCCAAACTCTAGATTCCACTCAATTTAGTTTTGTGAAAGGTAGATCATGCCTGCTCAACCTGGTTGACTTCTATGAGTCAGTCACCAGAGCGGTGGATGAAGGTAAGACAGTTCATACAGCCTACCTCGATCTGGCCAAGGCATTTGATACCATTCCTCACTCAGGAATTATTGATAAACTCATAAAACTAGGCATCAACTCCTATATAATTTGGTGGGTTGCAAATTGTCTCACAGATAGAACACACAGTGTGAAAGTAGCAGACTCCAAGTCAGACTGCTGACCAGTCATGACTGGAGTCCCACAGGGATTGGTCCTGGGTCGTCTCCTGTTTGGCATCTACTTCTCAGACAATGCTGAGGGACTCTGGCTGACCGAATTTACAGATGACTGCAAGCTGGGAGCCATTATTAACTCCCCAAGTGATACAGATATCCTACAGAAAGGTCTCACTGAGACCAATGACTGGTGTTGAACCATGGCTTTAAACTTAATGCTAAAAAATTGCAACATCATCCCCTTTGGGAAAAACTCAGTTTCCACTAATTGCCACATCGATGGGAGCCCACTGAACATTGAAGGCTGTGATGCCTGTGCCCTGCCCCAGCAATCAAAGAACCTTAATCCTCATCACTGACACCAGAGAGGGTGACTCCTAAAGAGGAAAGGATAAGTAATGCACACAGTAAAGTACAATTTCCATTAAGTGCACACAGAGATCACAGTCAGTCTGGGGCTGGTTGCTCCCTTGCTCTCCAGGTCCCCAATAAGACTCCCCACTGGCACAGCTATAAGGTCCAGATAGCCTAGCTGGGCAAGCTAAAACCTCCAGTACCCTCTCTGTCCAACCAGTGCTTTGTATCCCTGCCCAAGTAGCTGACACAACACTCACACACTTTGAGAAGAGGTTATACAGCCACACAGACCCTCCTGGGAAAAGGCTGGCACAGGTTCTCTAGCTGTGCCCCTATTACCCAGACCATCCAGTAGTCATTCCTGCCATCACCCAGCTAATAATTATCAGCTACTAAAAGGCCCTTAAAAGGGTGTCCAATTATTACTGTGCAATATTATAATCCAATGGTAGTATGACTAGACAGTCAAGGCTTAATTTGGAGTGACTTAGACAGTAAAATCTGTAAATATGGAATCTACTTTAGAGGTCAAATTATCTCTACATAAACCAGCCACAGGTAAAGGTTTTAAAATATTTAATAGTAAATAATTAAAACACAAGACAAAACTACTACAGTACAATATTACTCAAGTTCAGAGATCACACAGAAACTTAAAACAATATTGTAGGAAAGATCTGATTTCAAAGAAAAATACTTAGTCTAACTTTCTTTTAAGTTTAACTATTCCTAAGAGAAATCACAGTGCTATAATCCAACTTACATACATAAAGCATAATCAGTGCTGGGTTAGATTTCCAAGATCAAAATGCTCTTTAGTCTCTCAGTCATCAATAGTTTTTAAACAATCACCAATGACTCTCTAAGGCCCTCCCAAAGTACATCATTTTGACATTTAATCTGGAGTTCCCAGGCCACAAACTGCATTATTTAGCAAGCTAACACCTGCTCAGGAGACTACAACAATAAAAGGCATTTCACATATACACTCTAGCAGAAACCAGAGCAATAAAGCACTTTCCACATGTACATTCTGGCCCTTAACTTTAACCTGACAACAATGGGCATGAAACCTTCATCCAAACTCACTGGAGCCGACTTGTAAAACATCAAAGAGATTCATAAGATCTTTTCTCCTTCAAAAGACACATTTGAAATGCTTGGCTTGGTTTTCCTTACACAGATGGCAATGTTGTAACAATATTGAAGTTTACATTTTACAATGTTTTCTTTCATTTAAAAACACAAGCCTGTATTTTACATTTATTTATACAAGAGATAGAATTATGTATCAAATTATATTTGACTAGGCTGGCAGCCTTTGCCCATCTTCCTCCAATCTTCACAAAGGCGTTATAAGAGTTATGGGGGCACAGGTTGAAAGCAACCTCTCCTTTGACCACCACATTGCTACTGTGGTCAGAAAGTCCTTCTATGTGGCACATCTCATTACCAAGGGTTTTGTATCCAGGAAGAAAGAGGTCATTGTTTCTCTCTACTCTTCCCTCATTAGACGAATCATAGAGTATAATGCCCTATTTGGCATGTATCTCTAGACACCTGCAACTGCTGGACAGGCCAAAAAAGCATCTCATTAAGAGGATCATAGGCCTTGAACAAATGTCTTACATGGACAGACTCAAAAAACTCCAGCTATTCTCTGTCTCATATCGTCTACTAAGAGGTGGTCGCTGCTTGACTTACCAAGCCATGTCTGACCCAGCTCTGTTAGAAATGCTCCATGTAAATAAATCCCAATCCCTCCACACCACACACACCAGAGACCTCAACCTCATTACCACAATCAACAGAATATGCTGGAGGGACAGGTTCATAACCCAGTGACTGCCCGTGCTCTGGAATAGACTTCCAAGTAAAAAATGAAATTTCTTACCAATAAATTGATGTTGCTAACAAAATTTGCAGAATATGAAAACAAAGCAACACCAAACCGTGAAACTTGAGTAAAATCCAAAATGTTTATTTCCAGTTAGTACAAAGCAAAAAAGTACTTTCACAGACTTCAGTCCACTTCCTCAGGCTACAATCATCTCCAGTAGGTTTAAGTATGTGTTATGGATTTCATAGGTCAGGAGGAGGACATATAACTTGCAAGGATATGATGTGGGACTTTGTCTAGGGTACTTTGGACATGCAGAAGTACAAGTGCATCATACTGAATGACTGCTACAGGTTCTCCAGCTGTGCCCCTATTACCCAGACCATACAGTAGTAATTCCTGCCACCACCCAGCTAATAATTATCAGCTATTAAAAGGCCCTTAAAGGGTGTCCAATTATTACTGTGCAAAATTATAATCCAATGGTAGTATGACTAGACAGTCTAAGCTTAATTTGGAGTGACTTAGACAGTAAAATCTGTAAATATGTAATGTACTTTAGAGGTTAAATTATCTCTACATAAACCAGCCACAGGTAAAGGTTTTAAAATATTTAATAATAAATAATTAAAACACAAGACAAACCTACTACAGTACAATACTACTCAAGTTCAGAGATCACACAGAAACGTAAAACAATATCATAGGAAAGATCGGATTTCAAACTTTCTTCTATGTTTAACTATTCCTAAGAGAAATCACAGTGCTATAATCCTGCTTACATACATAAAGTATAAGCAGTGCTGGGTTAGATGTCCAAGATCAAAAGACTCTTTCATCTCTCACTCAACATTAGTTTTTAAACACTCACTAATGGCTCTCTAAGGCCCTCCCAAATTACATAATTTTGACACTTAGTCTGGAGTTCCCAGGCCACAAACTGCATTATTTAGCAAGCTAACACCTGCTCAGGAGACTACAACAATAAAAAGCATTTCACATATACACGCTAGCAGAAACCAGAGCAATAAAGCACCTTCCACATGTAAATTCTGGCCCTTAACTTTAACCTTACAACAATGGGCATGAAACCTTCATCCAGACTCACTGGAGCCGACTTGTAAAACATCAAAGAGATTCATAAGATCGTTTCAACTTCAAAAGACACATTTGAAATGCTTGGCTTGGCTTGGTTTTCCTTACAGCAGATGGCAATGTTGCAACAATCTTGAAGTTCACATTTTACAGTGTTTTCTTTCATTTAAAAACACAAGCCTGTATTTTACATTTATTTATACAATAGAATTATGTATCAAATTCTATTTGACTAGGTTGGCAGCCTTGGCTCATCTTCCTCCAATCTTCACATCTCTTCCCCCTCGGAGAACTCAAGCAAGTTTTTCAAGTGCACCTTGAGAAACATAGCTTGAGAGTGTCAGGTCTACCTGGGTGTACCTCACGCCATTCCCTGTATTGAGAGCTCAACTGCATTGGCATTGCTACTCCCACTATGGTGCTGCACTGACATATCATATGCTTGCAACCCCAGGCTCCATCTTAGCAACTTGGCATTTTGATGACTGGCTCTGTTTAACCATGTTAGAGGGTTGTGATCTGTCATCACAGTGGATTTTCTTCCATATAGATAAGGCTGAAGTTTCTGTAGTACCCACACTATTACTAGACATTCCTTTTCTACTGCTGCATAGCATTCCTCCCTGGGTTGGAGCCTACAACTAAGAAAAACCACTGGGTGCTCTTCTCACTCTGAAGAAATCTGGCTAAGTACAGCCCCCACCCCATAGTTTGAAGCATCCATATGCACAACAAATTCTTTGCTATAGTCTGGACCGGCTAACACAGGGGGTCCTATCAAAGCTTCCTTAAGCTTCTGAAATGCCTGCTCACACGCTGGGGTCCACACTACTTTATCTGGCCTGTTCTTCCTTGTCAGGTCTGTGAAGATAGCAGCTATGGTACTATAATTGGGAATGAACTTTCTGTAGTACCATGCTGTCCCTAAGAATGCCCTCACCTACTTTTTGGTAACAGGTGCACACTATGCTTGAATGGCTTCCACTTTGACAGGTTCTGGCCTTATCTTACCACTCCCCACTCTATGTCCTAGGTAGGAGACCTCTGCCATACCCACCTGACATTTGCTCAGCTTAATGGTCAACCCTGCCCTTTATAGTCTGCCCAGCACCTTCCTGACATGCTGAAGATGCTCTTGCCAGGAATGGCTGTAGATAGAAATATCATCCATGTAAGCGAGGGAAAACCCTCCTATTCCTGCTAAGATATGATCTACCAATCTCTGGAAAGTTGCTGGGGCATTCTTCATCCCAAAGGGCATCTTTGTGAACTCATACAAGCCAAAAGGAGTCACAAAGGCTGACTTCTCTCTAGCACTGGGAGTCAAAGGCACTGCCAGTAACCCTTGGTAAGATCAATGGTTGTAATATACTTAGCCCCATTCAGCTGCTCTATGCCTTCATCTGTCCTAGGCATGCGGTAAGCATCTGCCTCTTGTGACTATTTAATTTCCTGTAATCCCCACAGAACCTGGTGCTGCCATCCTTCTTTGACACCAGTACCACTGGGGAGGCCCAGGGACTGTTGGACTCTTGAATCACCCCTAGTTCCAACATCTCCTGTACCTCTTCCCTCAGAGTCTATTTGACTCTCTCATGCATGCTATAAGGGGCCTGCCTGATAGGCCTTCGGGGTCCTGTATCCATCTGGTACTGCACCAGGTGGGTGCTCCCTGGTTTCCCAGTGAACATGCCCCCAAACTCCTGCAACACTGCTTGTATTTCTCGAATCTGGGTAGGAGATAGCTGCTGGGACATTGCTACCCCCTTCCACCAAGGTGTCAGCCTGAACCTCACTGAGGAGATCAGTCACAAGATCTCTCTCAGACTCCTCCTGTAATCCACTGCAAATGCTCAGCACAAGGGCCTCCCTATCATGGTAAGGTTTCATCATGTTAACATGGTACAATTTGTGCCCCTGCCTTCTGCCTAGCAGTTCCACCATGTAGCTAACATCACTTACCTTTCTTACCACCTTGTAGGGTCCCTCCCAAGCTGCTTGCAACTTGTGTCTGACAGGAATGAGAACCATCACCTGCTGCCCTACAGCACACTCTTTAGCTCGAGCATTCCCGTCATACCACACCTTTTTCTGTTGTTGGGCTTCTGCCAGGTTCTTATGGGCCAGGACCATGAGCTCCCTGAGCCTTGTCCTGAGGTTCAGGACATATGCCACAACAGACTCCTTGTGAGACTCACACTCACCTTCCCACTCATCTTGAATTAAATCTAGAGGTCCCGTCACTCTATGCCCATACAGCAACTCAAAGCATGAAAAAACTGTGGATTCCTGGGGAACCTCTCTGTAAGAAAACAACAGATGGGGCAAATATTTGTCCCACTCACTCTTAAACTGATCTGCAAATGCCCATAACATGGACTTGATTGTAGAGTTTAACCTCTCAAAAAGACAATTAGTCTGGGGATGGCAGGGGATGGTCTACTTGTTCTTCACCCCACAGGACTTCTACAGACAAGCTAGCAGGTCTGACATAAAATTGGCGCCGTGGTCAGACAGTATTTCCTTTGGGAAACCAAACCTGCTGAAAATCTCTAGCAAAGCATTTACCACCTTCTCGGCCTCGATGGAGGACAAAGCCACTGCCTCAGGGTATTGTGTAGCATAATCTACAATCACTAGGATATACTTTTTTCCCCTGTGGAACTTGGGGAACTCAGAGGACCCACAATATCCATAGCTACCCTCTGAAATGGCTCCTCCATCACAAGCAAAGGCATCAAAGGACCTCTCACCTTGTCTCCTGCCTTGCCATCCTTTTGGCACTTCTCACAGGTCACCCAGTACCCTGTTACATTTCTGGAAATTCCAGGCCAATAAAGGTTTTGCATAATATGCATCTTTGTGTGTTTTATGCCCATATGACCTGCAAAGGGAATATCATGGGCTATGGCTAGAAGCACCAGATGGTAAGGTCTAGGCACTACCAACTGCTGTACTCTCTCACCTTCTAGCCCTCCCTCAGGGGTCCACTGTCTGTACAGTAACCCTTTGTTCCAGTATACATATTCCCCCTTCCCTTGAGAATCAGGTGCCTCCCTAGCTACCTGCCTCAGGCCTTGCAATGTAGGGTCTGAGAGCTGAGCCTGTCTCAACTCCCTCTTTGTAACCCTTCCCAACTCCCCTTCCACAGGAAGTCTGGCATCCTTGGACAGCGGTGCCTCACTGTCAACCTAGGTACTACTACTCACCTCTACCTTTGCAGTTACCCTTCCAACGGAACATCAGTACCCACAAGCAGCTGTGGCAAACATTCAGTCTCACTGCTACAGCATAGCTCACTCCCTGAAGTAACCACCGCAGCTGTCCTGGCTTCAAATATGTAGTCTGTCTGGGTCTCCCACAGGCTACCAGACCCACATGCTTGTCTCCTAGCCTCACTGCATGTAACTGCATAAGTACATAGTATTGCCTCATCCAAATCCTTCCGTCTCAGGACATCTTTTTAATCAGATATTAGGATTAAGTTTGCTCATATTTGTTTGATTTTTAAATATGGAATTATTACAAAAGAATATCTTGGATCTGGTCAGGATTTTCAGAAGGGAATGTCGGAAGAGATCTGAATATGAAAGGACTACACTATATGGAGCAAATGATATGCTTCTTGGTTTACAACTTTGCATGGCAGAAGTGAATAAAAAGGACTTTGGAGATTTCACAGTTTCTCTGAGTGATCTGATGGAAACTTGGAAATACTTGCTGCATGAAAAGCTGCATTTGATATCGGAGGACGAAAGCATGCCAGAAAAATATACAGATATCAAACATTGTTATGACACACTTCTTAACAAAAGCAATGTACTGGATCTGATTGATGTTTACTTCAAGTGTGTAAAGAAGAGTCCCAAATTTGAAACTGGTAAACTAATCTCCAAAGAGCAACTTCTGGAATTTATTTTGGGACCTTCAGTGTGTTTAGATGATGATCCCCTGCCTCCTGTTATTCCTTCAACTCCTTCAAGAGCTAAAGTTCATATGAAGTCTAAGTTGCTACTGGTGGCTAAAAGACTAGTTTGTGGCTATGTCAACTTGCTGGTGAACACAAAGAATGATTTGGCCCCGGCTCATATCTTGAATGTTCCAGAACGAGGACTTGGAAGAGATGCCTTTACTGATTTAAAGCACTCTGCACAGAGCAAGCAGACATCACTTTTTCTGGCTGCAACATCATTTATCAGAGCTTTAGAACTTGGAGGAAAAGGTTATGCTCCATTAGATTCAGATCCTTTAAGAAAGCACATAAAAGGACTATGTGACTTTGTGCGTTTTACTGATAAACTTGAAGAGATACTTGGAGAAATTCCTGATCCATGTGTTGCAGGGAATCGGATTTTGTCCGCCATAAAAATGCGTTTGCTAAAAGGTCGGAGCAGTGGAGATCTCTTTTCTGTTGCAGTAGAGGAAGTTGTCCAAGAGCTGGATGTGAGGATTAAAAATATCATTAATGCTCAATGCAAAGATGCCCATGTGAGCAACACTGACATGAGCCCAGCTAGGCCCAAGTCCTATGTCATAAATCATTGCACTGCATACTGTGGCAGAGAAACTGTGAAGACATTTTTGCATACGTTATTAATTAAACTCGGTCTGCTTTGGATTTGGCTGCTGGTGCTCGTTTTTGTGGTTCCTCTCAGGACATCTGCAGGATGGTAGTTCCATACTCCTGTTGTCTCAAGACAACCCACTGTTGGCATTTTGTCTTTCCCACTTACTGGCTCCCTCACCTTTGGTTCCCCACCTTGCCACCATGGACATCTGTATGCCATATGGCCCCGCTGGTTGCATTCAAAACATTTAACCCTAGCTCCTGGACATGTACCTGGACTAGTGGCTTCCCCTGCTACTGGTGGATTCTGTTGGGGCAGACTGTGCTGCCCACCAAGGGTTCCTTTAGTCTCATGAGCAGTACTGGGGTCCCTTTCCTGTGCAGGGCTGCCCTGCTTCCTAGGTATAGGTCTCCCTTCTTCCCCAACTCCTCTGATGTAGCACACTGTCTATCAGCTAACCAGATCCTCATGTCCTCAGGCAAAGTGCTAAGGGCTTGGTCCCTTACCAAATGGTCTGCCAGTCCTTCAAAGTGGTGACCTGACATCCACTCACCCAGCTATGAAAATAAGTGCTCAGTTCAGCAACATACTCACATACATTTTCATCTGTCTTGCGTCTATGCTCATGAAACATTTTCCTATACATTTCAGGTGTTAGCTTAAAACATTCCAACAAGTGTCTTTTTACAGCAGTATAATCAAAACAGACAGTGTCATGCATTTTTGCTAAAGAAGTTACAGCTTTACCATGGAGTAAGGGGTTCAGGAACCTTACCCAGAACCCTTGGTCAACTTCATACTGTTTACATACCTGCTCAAACCTATGAATGAAGCTTTAAAATTATCCCCCTCTTTAAACTGTGCAATAAATTTACTGACCTTTTGTGCTTCTGGGGTCCGGTTACTCCCTTCCCCATTACCTCCATGACTCTGGCGAAGAGTCAGCATTTCCCTCTCATGCCTCCTCTGCCATTCATTTTCCTCAGCTTGTAGACTCCTCATTTTCTCAGCTGCTTCTAGTTCCATATGCTTGGCCTCCAACTCAAGTCTCTTTAGTTCCAGCTGGATTTTTAAGTCCACTGCAGAAAGGTTGCACTGTCCATTCTCTAAGGATATTGTATCTCCACTGTCAGTCTGATTGTCCTCCAGGCTGCTGTTTTCTGATGCAGCTGTAACCAAGGCTGCAATCAGGTCTGCCTTAGTCAGGTTTCCATGCACAAGTCCCCTAGCCTGGCACATCTCCGCCAGCTGGCTCCTTGTCAACTTTCCATACTCCTCTGCTGACATACTGCCTGCTCACCCTGACTAACCCTAAGCTAACAAAAGAAATAAAACAATTGTGATCTGAACTCTGAGTATACATTGCATGGCTGTTTTAGAGTACAAAACACTTTCAGAAATCACTGTACATTAGCTACAGGAATTCACTCTACCCACACCACTACAAGCCAATTAGTGTTTGCCAACTAATCAATATGTGATGTGGATCCCACCACAGCAAGCCAATATGTGATAGGATATCCCAACCACTGCCACCAATATGTGATGCCCTTGCCCTGGCCCAGCAATCAAGGAGCCTCAATCCTCACCACTGACAGCAGAGAGGGCGCCTCCTATAAGAGGAAAAGATAAGTAATACACACAGTAAAGTACAATTTCCCTTAAGTGCAAACAGAGATCACAGTCAGTCTGGGGCTGGTTGCTCCCTTGCTCTCCAGGTCCCCAATAAGACTCCCCACTGGCACAGCTATAGGGTCCATGTCTCAGCCTAGCTGGGCAAGCTAAAACCTCTCTCTCTGTCCAACCAGTGCTTCATGTCCCTGCCCAAGTAGCTGACACAACACTCACACACTTTGAGAAGAGATTATACAACAACACAGACCCTCCTAGGAAAAGGCTGGCACAGGTTCTCCAGCTGTGCCTCTATTACCCAGACCATATGGTAGTAATTCCTGCCGCCACCCAGCTAATAATTATCAGCTACTAAAAGGCCCTTAAAAGGGTGTCCAATTATTACTGTGCAGTATTATAATCCAATGGTATAAGGATATGAGGCGCATGGCAAAGAGAGAGGTGGCGAAAGCTAAGGATAGGGCATATGGAGAGTTGTACGAGAGATTGGACACTAAAGAGGGAGAAAAGGACCTGTACCGATTAGCTAGACAGAGGGACAGAGCTGGGAAAGATGTGCAACATGTAAGGGTGATAAAGGATAGTGAGGGAAAGGTACTCACAAGAGAGGAGAGTGTGTTGAGTAGATGGAAAGAGTATTTTGAGAGGCTGATGAATGAAGAGAATGAGAGAGAGAGAAGGTTGGATGATGTGGGGATAGTGAATCAGGAAGTGAAACAGATTAGCAAGGAGGAAGTAAGGGCAGCTATGAAGAGGATGAAGAATGGAAAGGCTGTTGGCCCAGATGACATAGCAATGGAAGCATGGAGGTGCTTAGGAGAAATGGCAGTGGAATTTCTAACTAGATTGTTTAATGAAATTTTGGAAAGTCAGAGGATACCTGAGGAGTGGAGAAAAGTGTTTTGGTACCTATCTTTAAGAATAAGGGTGATGTGCAGAGCTGCAGTAACTACAGAGGGATAAAACTGATTAGTCACAGCTTGAAGTTATGGGAAAGAGTAGTGGAAGCAAGGTTAAGAAGGGAGGTGATGATTAGTGATCAGCAGTATGGTTTCATGCCAGGAAAGAGCACTACAGATGCAATGTTTGCTCTGAGAGTGTTGATGGAGAAATACAGAGAAGGTCAGAAGGAGTTGCATTGTGTCTTTGTAGACTTGGAGAAAGCATATGACAGGGTGCCTAGAGAAGAGTTGTGGTATTGTATGAGGAAGTCGGGAGTGGCAGAGAAGTACGTAAGAGTGGTACAGGATATGTACGAGGGTAGTGTGACAGTGGTGAGGACTGCAGTGGGAGTGACAGATCCGTTTAAGGTGGAGGTGGGATTACATCAAGGATCAGCTCTGAGTCCTTTCTTATTTGCAGTGGTGATGGACAGGTTGACAGATGAGATCAGACAGGAGGCCCGTGGACTATGATGTTTGCAGATGACATTGTGATCTGTAGTGAGAGTAGGAATCAGGTTGAGGAGACTCTGGAGAGGTGGAGATATGCTCTAGAGAGCAGAGGAATGAGGGTCAGCAGGGCTAAGACAGAATATATGTGTGTAAATGAGAGGGAGGGTAGAGGAATGGTGAGGATGCAGGGAGTAGAGTTGGTAAAGGTGGACGAGTTTAAGTACTTGGGATCAACAGTTCAGAGTAATGGTGAATGTGGAAGAGAGGTGAAGAAGAGAGTACAGGCAGGGTGGAATGGGTGGAGAAGAGTGTCAGGAGTGATTTGTGACAGACGGGTATCAGTAAGAGTGAAAGGGAAGGTCTACAAGAGTGTAGTGAGACCAGCTATGTTATATGGGTTGGAGACAGTGGCATTGACAAAAAGGCAGGAGTCGGAGCTGGATGTGGCATTGTTAAAGATGTTAAGATTTGCAATCGGTGTGACTAGGATGGATAGGATTAGGAATCGGTATATTAGAGGTTCAGCTCATGTTGGACAGTTTGGAGACAAAGCAAGAGAGACGAGATTGCGTTGGTTTGGACATGTGCTGAGGAGGGATGATGGGTATATTGGGAAAAAGATGCTAAGGATGGAGCTGCCAGGTAAGAGGAATAGAGGAAGGCCTAAGATAAGGTTTATGGACGTGGTGAGAGAGGACATGCAGGCGGTTGGTGTGACAGAGCAAGATGCAGAGGATAGGAAGAAATGGAAAGAGATGATCCGCTGTGGCGACCCCTAACGGGAAAAGCCGAAAGAGAATGATGAATGATGATGATTATAATCCAATGGTAGTATGACTAGACAGTCAAGGCTTAATTTGGAGTGACTTAGACAGTAAAATCTGTAAATATGTAATGTACTTTAGAGGTTAAATTATCTCTAAATAAAACAGCCAAAGGCAAAGGTTTTAAAATATTTAATAATAAATAATTAAAACACAAGACAAAACTACTACAATACAATACTACTCAGGTTCAGAGATCACACAGAAACTTAAAACAATATCCTAGGAAAGATCTGATTGCAAAGAAAAATACTTAGTCTAACTTTCTTTTAAGTTTAACTATTCCTAAGAGAAATCACAGTGCTATAATTCAACTTACATACATAAAGCATAAGCAGTGCTGGGTTAGATTTCCAAGATCAAAATGCTCTTTAGTCACTCACTCAAAGATAGTTTTTAAACAATTACCAACAGCTCTCTAAGGCCTTCCCAAATTACATCATTTTGACATTTAATCTGGAGTTCCCAGGCCACAAACTGCATTATTTAGCAAGCTAACACCTGCTCAGGAGACTAAAACAATAAAAGGCATGTCACATATACACTGTAGCAGAAACCAGAGCAATAAAGCACCTTCCATATGTAAATTCCGGCCCTTAACTTAAACCTTAAAACAATGGGCATGAAACCTTCATCCAGACCCACTGGAGCCAACTTGTAAAACATCAAAGAGATTCATAAGATCTTTTCAACTTCAAAAGACACATTTGAAATGCTTGGCTTGGTTTTCCTTACAGCAGATGGCAATGTTGCAACAATCTTGAAGTTCACATTTTACAGTGTTTTCTTTCATTTAAAAACACAACCTTGTATTTTACATTTATTTATACAATAGATAGAATTATGTATCAAATTATATTTGACTAAGCTGGCAGCCTTCGCCCATCTTCCTCCAATCTTCACACAGGCGTTATAAGAGTTCTGGGGATACAGGTTGACAGCAACCTCTCCTTCGACCACCACATTGCTACTATGGTCAGAAAGCCCTTCTATGTGGCACATCTCATTACCAAGGGTTTTGTATCCAGGAAGAAAGAGGTCATTGTTTCTCTCTACTCTTCCGTCATTACACGAATCGTAGAGTAGAATGCCCCATTTGGCATGTACCTCACTAGACACCTGCAACTGCTGGAGTTGCCAAAAAAGTATCTCACAAAGAGGATCCTAGGCCTTAAACACATGTCCTACATGGACAGACTCAAAAAAACTCCAGCTATTCTCTGTATCATATTGTCTACTAAGAGGTGGTATCTGCTTGACTTACAAAGCCATGTCTGACCCAGCTCTGTTAGAAATGCTACATCTAAATAAATCCCAATCCCTCTACACCACACACTCCAGAGGCCTCAACCTCATTACCACAATCAACAGAACATGCTGGAGGGACATGTTCATAACCCAGTGACTGCCCATGCTCTGGAATAGACTTCCAAGTAAAAAAGTAAAAAATGAAATTTCTTACCAATAAATTGATGTTGCTAACAAAATCTATAGAACATGAAAACAAAGCAACACCAAACCATGAAACTTGAGTAAAATCCAAAATGTTTATTTCCAGTTAGTACAAAGCAAAAAAGTGCTTTCACAGACTTCAGTCCACTTCCTCAGGCTACATTCATCTCCAGTAGGTTTAAGTATGTGTTATGGATTTCATAGGTCAGGAGGAGGACGTATAACTTACAAGGATATGATATGGGACTTTGTCTAGGGTACTTTGGACATGCAGAAGTACAAGTGCATCATACTGAATGACCGGCCTTGAGCTGTGTATATTTTTTATGTAAATTGAGACACCTCCACGTTTTATCCCTTCTTGTGCCCTTGGTGGTCTAAATGTGTAGAAGGCATTATTGTACTGCCATGGATCTTACAGATCTTTATACCAAGTATCAGTAACTGCACAAACATGTACATTCCTAAGTGTAAGAACTGTATGCAGGTGGTGGAGTTTCTTATTTAGACTCCTGACACTCAACAGTAGCACCTTTAGATGTTCTTGTGTTGGTTTTGAGATGTCAGAAGGTTTATCAGACTGGCAATGAATAAAAAAGACATTATGGAGGAGGTCAAGGTTTTAGTAAACATACAAATGCCTAAAGGGGTACAGGTGCAAACCATCCTTAGCAAAGCAGCATGGCCCCAGCATAAGTTGGTCTATGTGACTCTTACAAAGCTTGTGTTGTGAATATAGTGTGTGTGTTTCTGATGACCTGATTATGTTATAAGTGCTTGTATATGAGAGCCTTGCCTCCAGTGACATTGTGTAACTATATGTCTTACATAATGTATTAGTTTGTTTAAGAATTAGGTGGTTGTCAGAAAATATGAGCTAATCAATACATTGCTTCAGGACACCCATATCCACCAAAATGGCTGCAGATATAGTAGGAAACTGCATATCCACAACTACAAATCCTTAATTCATGATCACTGGGAATGGTACATGTGGGGTCTACAGCTGGCTAGCTTGGGTGTTGCATGAGTATCAACTTCTGCAAGGCTGTCAAAGATTAACCTTAATTAACTTGGCCGGTTGAGCTAACTTACAAATTGCTTGGTTGCATAAGTGCCTTACCACAGGCATTTCTGGGGGAGAGCAAATGGCTCATTGTCATAGGCTGCTGCCTCAGAATGCCTCATTAGCAGATAGCACGGAGGTGGCCCAACTGCAGTGATCCTAAAGATAGTTGTGGCGACCCTGCTTCTAAATCTGAAAAGCCACCATTATTGGTAATGGCCCTAGAGCCCTTACAAGCCTAGTCTTATCTATCTCAAGTAGCCCCAATTGACAGTGGTTAGGTGGGTTCGCAGTTATATTTAAGTTGAGTTAAGTTTGCAGAGGTAAGGGTCTATGGAAGTTAATGCTGACTGCAACCATCCAGAAGAGACATGGACACCACCCCAGGAGTGAATTTGTGGTCACCCATCCATTGATCTAGGTTGCTTTTGAAGACAGTCAGAGAAGTGCTCTGTTTCACGTGAATTAGAAGCTTGTTCCAGAAAAATGACAGTCTCTGGGAGATGTATCTATCTATCCAGCCTGACCAGCTCATGTCAGAGGCTAGGTTAATATCCCTAGAATGAGTGGCCCTCAGGCAGTTTGATTTATGAATGTGTAGCATTTCCATCAGGGTGGGGTCAGAGACTGCCCTGTAAGCGAGGCACAGGTCACCCCTTAGCAACCTGTAGGAGAAAGAATACAGTGAAAAAGTTTTCAATCTTTCTGCATGAGACTTATATTGTGTACCCTGTAATTTCTTGGTGAGAAGCTTCCGTGGTCTGTCCAATTGTTGCAGGTGCCTGTGAAGTACATGCAAAAGGGAACATTGTACCCAATTATTGGTCAGATGAGAGCCAAGTATAATGGAAGTATAACATCCTTAGATCTAGTTATGATACTCTTACTTATAAGATGTAACACACAGAAGAATTTCCTTACTACTGTGGATATGTGGTGGTTAAGCTCAGGTTGCTATCAATGTGTATACCCAGATGACATACCACTGGGTCTGCACTTAGGGGGGGTCCTGTCTATAATGTAATTATGAAGGATGTCAGCTTTCTCAAAGGGAATAATACATTTTTTTTTTTTGCATTTAGCTTTAATCCATTGTTTTTGGCACCAATCATTTGTCTGAGTTAACACTGTCTGCAGTATAGAAACATTGTTGGAGGACTCAATGATTGCTCACAATTTGTAATTGTCAGAGAACTTGGTCAGCCATAGGCTGTCCAGTTTGCCTGAACATCTGAGAGATAAATTTTGAACAGTAAGAGACCCAGCACATAATGATTCTTTCTATGGCCTAGCAGATGAGGCTAGTCACACTTATGTCCTATAATTGTCAGGGTCAGTTGATGATCCCCCTTTGTGCAGAGGAATTACTGTTGCTGTCCTCCATTCTTCCAAAACATAGCCAGTTTGCAGGCTGTTGTTAAACAAGGATCTACATGGGTCTGCTACGTCATGCTTTAAGGTATTTAAAAAGCAACCTGGGATGCTGTCTGGCCCCATTGTGGCCAAGTTTGGGGTCTTGGAGAGCACTGAGATGAACTTCCCTCTTGTGATAATAGGGTGAGGAATGGTGGCAGGTATACGTTTGGGGATGATTGAAGGAGACAAGGAGGTGAAGTTTGCTTCAAGTCTGTCAGCTAGGAGGTTGGCTATTATCTTCAGTTGAGTATGGGTGGTGCCATCCACAACCAGTTCAGCACATAGCTGTATATTCTCTTTTAGATTTTGGGTGTAGTTAAAGAATGCCTTGTTATTATAATTAGCTAGTGAGGCTATTTGTACTTAATAATTAGCTTTGCAGGACTTCACAAGATCTCTTGTTTGTTTAAGATAGAGAGGGATTTCTGCCTCTGCTGAGCCAGTTCTCTCTTGCTCTTGGACATTTGTTTCTTTCTCTTATTGTATAGCCTGTTTATACTAGAGGTCCACCAGGGTGGTTTGTGTTTTTGGCAAGACTTGGATTTAATCAGGTCAGGTATAGCCAATTCTATACAACTTCTTTAGTCATTATACAGGGCATTTGTGTACACCTCTGGATAAGGATCTGTGTTATCTGCTTTTGAGGGGGCTCTGAAACTTCTTATACCATCACTTAATAGGAAGTAGTTTGTCTCTGAAAAATTCTTAAGCATTTTTGAGCTTGATGGGGTATCTGGTCTTATAAATACATTCCCACTTATAATGCAAGTTCAAACATTCTTTTACACAACTCAGTATTTTTGTCTGTTTTTCTTTTCTTGTTGAAAGTAAACATCTATATTATTAAAGTTCATTCTCAGATACCATCTGTTCCATAATTGCTATTAGTTCTGCACATCCTGCCTGTATACACATTTTACATTTTCAGCTAATTCCTTGAGTTTTTCTTGCAGACATACACTGTTGAGAGAGGGCCTCAATTACTTTCTCTTGTTTTTGGTTATTCATTTGTTGTACATATCCAATAGAAATCTCCATTGTAATTTCCACAACTTCTATCTTCTTAATAGTAAAAATTGTTTTTTAGTATTATTTGTTTTAGCTCATTTGGAACCTTAGATTCACAGGCATCACTTCAAATAAGGTTTCTTTTACTGTAAAAGTTTTCACTTACTTGGATCTGTTTTTGCAGCACATAGTTCACTTAAAAGCTTTCCAGAAGAATGTCATTACTAGTCACAGGGAAACATCACAATATACAAATGTTAATGGGTTTATTTCTGTGCATTTGTGCTTCTGAATTGTTTCAGAAGCATCACACCATTGAACGTTTAGCTTCATTAACACTTTGCATGTAGCTTAAACTGTAATTAAAACATACAATGTAGTCACCATTTCCCAGTGCACACACTTCAAAACTGATTTATTATTTTTCAGAAAGCCATCTCAACACTTTTCGTCAATTCACCCCAGTATACACAATTTAGAATTATATGACTTTTTTTCCTCAGAAAGTCAGTGAGTGATGTTCTTCAATTAATCCCTATACTTGGTAATGTCTCAAAGTTATTTCAGCACTATATCCGTTAATTGTTGTTTCACTTTTTAAGCACTAACTTCAACATAATTTGTGAAAATTTTATCAACCTGATGAATATTCTGATAAAAAAAAAAAAAAAACAATCAAAAAAAATCTAAAGGTGTTAACTGCTCAATGCCAGGAGTCTAAACAAGAAACTCCTCTCTTTGGAAGCTCACCTTACTCTGGAGAATGTAAACATCTGTGCTGTTACTGAGACTTGGTTTAAATCCACAGGGAGCACTCCAGCAGTACAGGGCTAAAATATCTTCCATGCAGTTGGACCTGTTACTGCACAGGAAGGGATGAAAGGTGGATATTTCTTCATTTATATCAAAAACAAAAACACATGAAGGCTGGTCAAACAGTATGATGTGCTTGAGCTTTTTCCTGTCAAAATTACCATATGCAAAGTCCCATGCCATATCCTTGCAAGCTATAGGCCCCCTCCATGATCCAGGAAACCCATAGCACATATTAAAGGTATTGGAGGCAATCCCCATTCATCCCAAAACCATATTCATGGGCAACTTTAACTACACCACTATAAACTGGGAATCATACATGACCCCCAACTTGCATTCCCAGAGATTCCTGGACTGTGTAGACAAAAAAACCCTGAACCAGGTAGTCTGTACTCCCACTAAGGGATCTAATATCCTCAACCTAGTCTTCACTAACATGGGGGAATACTGCACCTTCCCAAGCGTATTTTCTTCACTAGTAAGATCAGACCATAATGCTGTCTTCTTTGAAAAAAAAATAAAACCCACGGCATTAAGTAACCTTGGAACTTTTAGAAATGATTTCAAGGTAAACTGCCTACATCTATGTGACACTGGCAAAATTTAAAGACCCCAAACCCAGGGGAGCACCGCTGCCTATGATAAGTCATTCACAAAAAAAACCTCTACAGTTGTAAATAGAGTTGTATAGAGGCTGGAGTACCAACCCACAATAAGTTCACAATAAACAAAAAACAAGCCATAGTGGTAGAATCACAACATCAGTAGATTATATAACGAAAGGAAGAAAATTCTGCTAAAAAAATAGGAAGTGCAATATGCATTAAAGTAAGAACTCCTGTATCAAACTAAATAAATAATTCAGGGGAATAATTATGTCAAATAAATCAAAATTTGAGGTAAATGTAGCCTCCCAGGCTAAGGACAACCACAAGACATTCTTCAGATATGTCCAAAACCTCAAAGATAACATACAACAATATGACAAGCTAATCCAAATGGAGCCAACTATACTGAGCCTGAGGACTCAGCAAACCTACTGGCCAATAAATTCAGCTCCAATTTTCACTGCTTTCTCCCAAAGACACCTTTCTAGAAGTATCCTCAACCATAGCTCCCCCAACTATCACCAGGGAATAGGTCCTGAATGCACTCTCCAAGGCAAATAAAACTGCATCAGTGCTACCTGACAATATTCATTAGCATGAGTTATAACATTTCAGGGCCTCCAGAATTACTATTAAATCATATCCTCCAAACAGGCTTTGTGCAAAGTGGATGTAGGACTGCATCTGTTATCCCAAACACAAGGGCATGCCATCCACAGATCCAGGAAACTACTGGTCACATATGCAAGGTCATAGAAATAATTATCATGGACATGATAAATAATGACAGTTTGGTTTCATCACCAGAAGGTCGTGTATACTCAACCACATGGACTTCTTCAAGAAGGTCAGCAAAGCAATGGATTAGGGAAAAATAACACATAGTGCCTACCTTGACCTGACCAAAACATTTGACACAATTTTCCACTTGGAAATTGTAGATAAGCTCACTGAATTAGGTATAAACCCCTATGTCACACACTGGATAGCCAATTGGCTCATAGATATTACCCAAAAAGTTAAGAAAGGGAATTCTACTTACACAAAACGCCCAGTTACTAGCAGAGTCCCTCAGGGCTCATTGCTTGGACTGCTCCTGTTTGGTATCTACTTCTCTGAAGTCAATGTTAAAGGCCTCTGGCTGACCAAATTACATACCGTCATTGAATCCCTCCAAGACAAAAACATCCTCCAAGAAGGCCTAACACACATTAATAGCTGGTGCCTGGATCACAGTCTTAAACTCAGTGCAAAGAAGAGCATAATAGTATCCTTCATTAGGAATGACACCCTTGCAAATAATTACATAGATAATACACCCCTAAGAGTAGATCCAGTAGTCAGGGATTTGGGAATGCATGTAGACAGTGACTTGGCCTTTGAACAACATTTGTCTACAGTAGTAAGAAAATCATTTCATGTTGTACAACTTATAAGCAAGGGTATGGCATCCAGGTACAAAGATGTCATTGTTCCATTGTACTCTGCCCTCATAAGGCCAATCATCAAATGCAATACACCCTTCAGCTTGTACCTGACCGAGCATATGCAACAAATGGAGTGACCACAAAGGTTCTTTACAAAAAGAATACAAGATATAGAAAAGAAGTTCTACACAGACTATCTCAAAGCATTGTCGCTATAGTCAGTGTATTACAGGGTGCTGAGAGGTGACTTCTGACTGGCCTACAAAGCATCCTCTGCTCTAGCCTTAATGGATCTGTTGCATATTCGCAAAATAAATACCACCAAAAACATCCAATCCAGGGACTTAATCCTAGCCTGCAACATAAACAGGACATGTCAGGGAGACAAGAATGTGTCTCATAAGCTACCTCTTCTCTGAAAAAGGCTTCCCATCCATGTGAAGCAAAGTTCTTACCCGTGCTTATTCAAGTGAAACTTGGATCAGTGGATAAGGAAATATAGATTTAGCCCTGATTTGGCACCTGTAACTCTGTTAAAGAGAGGCTTGTATATGCCTGACTACTCATATCTAAGATTATATACCTCTCCACATACGTTATGGGCTCAATACCGCTCTAATATTTCTGGTAAGCATGGCTAGACTTGAAAAGGTCCTTTAAGGTCATTAGGAGAGTATTATCTTACGGTCCTATTAACATGAATGTTGCAGCTCATTGTCACACCGTTTGTGCATTTATGAATCACTCTATCTGGATTTGCCTATTAGCATATTTGCTCCAATCATTTCAATATTGTTGCTCATAGGTTTATCCGATTACACAGCCATTAACATATACCATGGCTAGCACTACTGCTCTGTATTCCATGCTAGTGGTATGTGTGTCTCTGAATCCCACACACCCTGCCCATAGCCGCTCATCAACACAAAATCATTTACCGCAGTACAGCTAAGTTTTCTCCATCCCACATGTGCTATGCTCTTGTGGGTATTTGTTAATGACTTTTATTAACTATCTCTACGATCTGAGAAGCTGTACTATAAACAAATACACTTTTGACATTCCCTGCTTAAATCTAGTGAAGAGAGAGAGAGAGAGAGAGTAAAAGAGAGAAAGAGAGGGAGACAAGGAGCAAATGACAGAATTCTGCAACATCCGTTCTTATCTATTTCTTTCCAGAGAATTCCCTGCAAATAGCTGATTCTGTGTGACAGAGCATAACGGTATTCTTTGATTCCCAGGAATTAATCAGCCAAATGGACTAGCAAACCAGCTCAACAAGCATATGATTTGTTTCTCCTGTCTGATTAAATTAGAGACCTCTCCCATTCAGACAGCTACATTTAGGTAAACAATAGCAGTAGGGTTAATGAGACGAAGGACAGGCAAGCTGTCATCCTAGGGATAGGGTTCACTGCACCTGCTAAGAGGATGAAGATGGTTTACCAGCATATAGCACTGGCCCCAACACAACATGATTAGTTGCACACTTATTCTTTACCTAGCCTGAAACTGACTGCTGGCATTAGGTGATGCAATCAGAGAAGCTCTACTTCATTCCAGTAGTGCAAGAGAAGTGCTGCCTTTTTTCTAACTGCTAAAGTAAGTGCTCACACTTCTAGAGGTTATAACTAGGATTTGCAGAGCTGGGCAAAACACAGTCATCTGTACCTAAATACTGAGGGGAAACATAGCTCTGGTGGACTTTGGAGACAATTATCATTATTTGTCTCCAAAACAAGCAAACAAATAAGCAAATTAATAAAATAATATGCTATTGTGCTTCCAGCGTAGGAACCAGCAATTTTTTAAAAAATGTTTCTATTTTTATCTCTTGATTACAGTAAACTGTTTTGTCACCAGAACCCAGAACATACAGCTAAGTGAGTTACAGCAGGACACACAACCTCTCTGCCAATTAATATGCTTTTCTTGTGGTTGCAACTGGTTCCCTGAGTGAAGATGGGGGATAGGTAGCAGGTAAGACCCTGAAAATATGAAGATAAGCAGGCAAAAACTATACAAAGGGTACTATCCAAAGGCCATGTGGTTTCCATTTCTACCATGATTTTTTACCCATTTGTTCTTCAGGTCACCAATTGTTTCACCAATGACTGTTTGATAAAGAGTACCTAATGAAATGGAGATTTAGTGACCATAAAATGTAACTTTTTTAGGTGTGGCAAATTTAAACTTTGTTAGAGAAGAATGCACAGAATATCCATGTGCACTTGGGGGACAGAGGGAGGCTTTCCACTCTCAAATAAAAGTGTCATTCCTATTTGCTTTGGTCAATTAGTTTTGGATGAATGCACTTTGGTGAAAAAAATGACAAAAATGTTAACCACATCCTTCTTCCTTTTAACTGTCTTCCTTTATTGCTGGGGTTGTGCCTTTGGACCAGTGTACCTACCTAGTTTATAAATGTAAAAAAAAATAAATAAATAAAACAATAAATATCCATATGAGAAAGATAAGCATTTTCAATGTAGGAGAGTTTACACTTGATAAAACGCATGTTGTATGTAGCAAACTTCCACTGCAGTGTTTATATTGAAATTCAGATATTTCAAAGTAAACAGCATACATAATGCTAACAAACAAAAATATCAGTGTCTGATACATTTGTGGAAGTAAAATCAAATCAGCCTACATATGATTACATCATATAAATAGTGTACAAACTGCTAAGCCATTACCATATTTGTTGCTTGCTAAACCCCCCCACACCCCTTGCACGACTGGTTATGATCTCTACACATCCTAGTAACTTATTTTCACTTTAAAGTTGCGAGATCTTACAGATGACTGCATTCTTTGCTATATGACACAAAAATCGAATCTTTGCATTTCCTTCATGGGTTGTGTGACTGAAGAGTTCTGTGAGCATAGTAACCCCATGTGAATACAGGTGGAGGGCTTACCCCCTGCATACGCACAGATGATTAAACATATAAGCTGTTAACATACTTTATTCTGCAGCCCATGCTTTAGTTATCACAGCCCTTGTTTGCCTCTGTGTGACTTTGAGTAATTTATCTATCTAGACAGCACACTCCCACATTTAGTCTGAAAAAGGTCCATGTAGATCAGTCTTCTACCACAGTTAACAAATACCAAAATAAAAAAATGTGTTCATCTTAGTATATGCTTGTGATTTTGTTACTTGTTTAAATTGTGCTTTAAGTTCTTTTCCTCTTTATTAGAACAGGAAAAAAACTGTGGAGTTAGCATGCTTATGTCAGGGGCTGTAGATCCATTGTTTAAAAACATTGTTTTAGGGATTTTTTTTTATTTGTTTTATTTTTCCAAGAATGATATCTTCTGTGATACTTTCTGTTTGTTAGGTGCAGTGTTTCATTTGGTAGGGGTTTTGAATTCCCACCCATTGATTATTAATCGCATATATGTATGAGGTTCCCATTTTATGTTTGAGAATCAGTAGGGGAATATAATAACTTCATTTCCAAAAATTCCCCTTTCTCTGAAGTAGAGCAATATTAGTATAAGTAGTCTGGAGATGAGGGGGGTTTGAACTACCACTTCCCCACAAAAAATCATTCAAGATGTAACAGTAGGTTTTGTACAGCAGTGTTACATGTGTAAAACTGAACTTCAGTATTTTCTTGAGTTTTGAGACCTGTATGAAGACTGTACAGTCTTCATAATACTAACTTCTGTACTTGTTATGCTGTATAATTGTAGCTAGTCTTTTTTGCTAAGTTTTTAATACCTTAATGAATTTGTACATGGAGCTTTTCTCCCCAGGCCTCTGCTGAAAATGGATATGTATCCAGCTAGACTAGCCCGGTCAACAAAAATAAATAAAAATAAAATAAATAAATATTGTACAGTCTTGGACTTCCAGAAAGGGTTCCAAATGTGTGTGTGTGTTTGTGTGTGTGTGTGTGTGTGTGTGTGTGTGTGTGTGTGTGTGTGTGTGTGTGTGTGTGTGTGTGTGTGTGTGTGTGTGTGTGTTTGTGTGTGTGTGTATACAGATAGATATAGATATATATTCTCTAGCAGGGTGTTACTGTACAGGTAATGCCCAGTAAAAACCACACGTCTGCCACTTCAAGGTAGCATCTTAAGCTGCCATGAAGTTTGGACAGAAACAAAAACAAACACCTGACATTTTTACTTTTTCTAAGCACAGCTTTGTTGTTTATTGAGCATAACATTAAAAAAAAAGTAAATGAAAAAAAGCAATGCATGTATGTGTGTGCATGTACATGTGAGCTTGTGCATGTGAGAGAGACAGAGACAGAGATGACTACAACAGACAGTCAAACACATTCCCTAAACAATAAGAGGTATGGAACTCTGATCTCTGGCATTATTGACAGATTTCAGTCTTCAGTGATTTACCAATAAATCATATATATTCAATGAAAGATGAGCAGAACTATGCTTTCTTTTAGCCAGTCAGGTTTAATTACCATTTCTTGCTTTTCAATGACTACTTAAAAGACAAACATTGATAATCACACAGAATTACACCTGCACCTGGTTAACTCCCTGCTTTAAAACACTTGTTGCTACAGCTTTTATAGTGACATTACATTTTTAGTCTTTCTACCATATGACTTCTTACCTTGTTCACCTCTAAGTCTACAGATATTTTTTTCTCCCCTTCCATACTTCTTTGTCATCTTACCTGGTGCACAAACGTAAGCCCTGCTCACCCTCTGTAGACAATCTCCCACTTGAATATTTAAAGATTGCTGCACTCTCTGTTGCCTATCCAGTCTCTATCTTCATCAATCGATCCATTCATGAGTTGTAAGTCCCATCTCTTTGGAAAACATTTTACATCATTCCTCTTCATAAACTGGGAAACTCCACCAAAATAACATACTTCAGAGCAATTGCAATCCTGTCCCCTTTTCCCAAGATCTTAGAAAAATGTATGCATAAACAACTTTTACAGTACTTTCTCAAAGAAAATCTATTAACCTCTACCCAACACCAGTTTCACCCAGAACATAGCACAACAACTGCCCTTGTTGCCTTTTTGGATCATGTCATTAAAACCAGAGATAACAACCATTTAGTTTCTTTCTCCTTTTAGATCTCTCTAAAGCTTTCAATACAGTCTCACATACCAAACTACTCTCAAAAAATGTCTGCTTTTCAGCAGGTTTTGGAAAACTATTATCACAACAAAGAAAACTATTACTAATTCATATAAAATGATAAATTAAATCAAATACCAGAAAGACCTCCTCTTCTCTAACTACTGGAAAAAAAATTAAACCATCCATAGATGATCAGCAAATAAGCCAGGCAATCAATCTAACACTGAAGATTATACCCCTCAAAAAGTTAGCATACACTCAGTTCATGATCAATAATAATGCTCATTTTACACCTGCAATCCTACACAAATTTAACACATCAAAATCACCTTTCTGCCCACACTGTAAGGACCAGATAGCTGACTTAATCCATGTATTTTGGAGCTGTAAATGTGTCTATAAACTCTGGAACTCTCTCAAGGTACAATTACAAAAAACGGGTTATCAAACATCAACATTAACTTGGGAATTCACTCCATTACACATTCTCCCACCCAACATACCAAGAAAACAAGCAAATACACTTTTAACAATTTTCCTACTAATGAAACTGTATATTGCTTTTAAATGGCTAGATACGATAAATATCTCTTGGGAGGGTTTTAAACAAGTAGCTATACAACACCTTTTAGCTCATAAAATAGTAATAGATAAATGAAACAAAAACATGAAATCCAGAGAAATTTAGGAACAAACCTTTAATATCATATTAGCATAATTCATCACACAGCAACTTAGAAATACACTATAGTGGAACCAAAGAACACATACAAGTTCAGATATTAAATAATAACTTGGATATTCCAAATGTATATACTGTCTATATAACTGTGGAACTAACAGTGAAAGCATCTATGTACATGGTGTAAATAGATATGTTGTATGACCTATATCCTGTGGTATTTGACATCAATGTATAACATATATATACGGTCATGTTGTAAGATGTTTTTATTTTGTGACATTTATTAATGTAAAAATAAAAATAAAAATTATTGAAAAAAAAATGTCTGCTTTAAGCTTTTCCAGTACAACAGTCACTTGGTTCTCTAGCTACCTATCTAACTGGCTACAAACAGTTAAATGGCTCTCTACTTACTCATCTTTTCTTCTAGTTAATACAGGTGTCCCACAAGGTTCCGTACTTGGCCCTCTCCTTTTTAACATATTTACAAATGATCTACAAACATCCTCCCAACAAGCTACACTTATACAATATGCAGATGACTCCACTGTCATTTGCTCATCTAATAGTCCTTCCCAGTTACAATCTAACACTCAGCGGGCTTTCAACTCTATTGAAAACTGTCTCAGTGACAATCAGCTTTTCCTAAATTAAAATAAAAAAAAAAATGCTCGTGTTTCTCCCAAATCCCAAACACACATAAAACAAACCTTCAAAATATCACCTCTCAACAGTACTAAAATTGAAGTTGTACCTCTCACAAAGTTACTTGGTGTCATAACAGAACTGAAATTCAATCTTCATATTCAAAAGTGCATAAAAACAACACATCAAAAACTGGGCATGTTCTATTGATAAAAAAAGATTCCTTACCAACTCAAGAGTTACTCTAGTCAATACATACCTCCTTCTTCACTACTATATGCCTCACCCATTTTCATCAACATTCAGATCTCCCTAAGATCAAAACTGGAGCTTTGCTATAACAAAGTAGCTACGTTTGCAGCCAGTCAGTCATACAACTCCCACCACTGCTCCGCCCTCACATATTTAAACTAGCTTGAGTTACCTCACTACGCCAAGTTCACCCAACTCCACCTTGCTTATAAAATAGTATACAAATCCTCATCCTCCCAGCAACCAGCACCTAACTCCCTAATTGCCCTCTTTGCTCATCTGAGAAATATCTTCTTGAAATCCATAAACCAAAAAAAATCTATCGGTCATTGCCTATATTCCTACCCAGTAGACAAGGTCTGGAGCAGTATTCCTACAGATATTAGAGCAATGCCATGTAGTCACATATTCAAACAATCTCTAAAGAGATTTCTCCTTAACTACTGGCTCTGTACATGTCCTACACCAGGCTGACACTACCTGCTACTCCTTTCTTGTCTTCCTTTCTCTCCCCTCTGTTCCTTGTTCTTTCCTTCCTTCCTTCTCCCTTCTTCCTTCTCTTTCTCTTCTTTTTCCCCTTTCCTTTCCTACCTTCTCCTATTAGCCAAAGCATCAGTTAATTCTCTGATAGCTCCCTACTTTACTCCATTTCCTAATCTTCCCCATCTTCAAAATCTCTTTCCTTTTTCCTTCATCTTTTGCCCATATTTAAAATGCTTAACATCTTCAACACTGGTTACCACTATCGATTGTACTTTACTAGGTGTTCAATATCCTATGATTGTTGTTTATTTTTTATTTATTTAACAGTTGTTAACCAGGAAAGTCCAATTTGGAATAAAGCCAATTTTCAGCAGAGGCCCAGGGAGAAGCGCTCCAGATGCATGTCTTTGTAACATGGGAGGAAACCGGATCATCTGAGGAAACCCACATGAATGCACGGAGGGCATGCAGACTCCACACGGAAGGCACTTCAGCTGAGAATTGAACAGGAGAACCTCTTGCTGTGAGGTGACAATGCTACTGCTGCACCACACTGTATGATTTTCTGATCTGATTTTATTTATCCTGTATGTCAATTACTGCACTTCATGTGATGATATTATGTAGTTTATTAACTGAACTATGTATGTTGGAGCTTTTATCCCTGGGCCTCTCCTAAAAATTGGATTCATGGCCATTCAAACTTTCCCAGTAAACAAATGCCCAATAAAATAAAATAATGTGAGTGTATGCTTCCTCCCACTACCTGTACTGTAGTACCTGGGTGTGGGTGCATGCTTCTACCCACCAGGGGACTGTAGTACCTAGATATGAGTACATGCTTCCACCTACCTGAGGACTGTAGTACCTAGATGTGAGTGCATGCTTCTACCCACCAGGAGGTCTGTAGTACCTGGATGTGAGTGTATGCTTCCACCCACCAGGGGAATGTAGTACCCAGATGTGAGTGCATGCTTCTGCCCACCAGAGGGTCTGTAGTACCTGGATGTTGGTGCATAGGTCCACACTCCAGTGGGCTCTGTAGTACCTAGATGTGAGTGCATGCTTCCAACTACCAGGGGACTTTAGTATCTGGTTGTGAGTGCATGCTTCCACCCACCAAGGGGGTCTGTAGTACCTGGATATCAGTCCATGCTTCCACACACCAGGGCAGTCTGTATTACCTAGATGTGAGTGCATGCGTCCACCCACCAGGGGTCTGTAGTACCTGGATGTTGGTGCATGCTTCCCCCCACCGGGGGTCTCTAGTTGCTAGATGTGAGGACATGCTTCCATCCACGTGGGGACTGTAGTACCTGGGTGTGAGTGCATGCTTCCAACAGCCAGTGGGGTCTGTAGTATCTAGATGTGAGTGTATGCTTCCACCCACCTGGGAGACTGTAGTACCTAGATGTGAGTGCATGCTTATACCCACCAGGAGGACTGTAGTACCTGGATGTGAGTGTATGCTTCCACCCACCAAGGGAATGTAGTACATAGATGTGAGTGCACGCTTCTGCCCACCAGAGGGTCTATTGTACCTGGCTGATGGTGCATGGTTCCACCAACCAGGGGTTTCTGTAGTTCCTAGATGTCCGTGCATGCTTCCACACACTAGGGGGATCAGTAGTACCTAGATGTGAGTGCATGCTTCCACCCATGAATGGACTGTAGTACCTGGCTGTGAGTGCATGCTTCCACCCACCATGGAAGTCTGTAGTACCTAGATGTCCGTGCATGCATCCACACACCAGGGGCTCTGTAGTACCTAGATTTGAGTGCATGCTTCCACGCACAAGGGGGTCTGTAGTATCAGGATGTGGGTGCATGCTTCCACCAACCAGGGGGGTCTGTAGTTCCTAGATGTGAGGACATGCTTCCATCCACCAGGGACTGTAGTACTTGGCTGTGAGGGCATGCTGCTGTCAACCAGGGGGTCTGTAGTACCTGGATATCAGTACATGCTTCCACACTCCAGAGGGGACTGTAGTACCCGGATGTGAGTGCATGTTTCCATCCACCTGGGAGATTGTATTACCTGGATGCGAGTCCATGCTTCCACTCATCAAGAGACTGTAGTACCTGGCAGTGAATGCAAGCTTTCACCAACCAGGGGAGTCTGTAGTACCTGGAAGGTCCATGCATGCTTCCACCCACCATGGGCTCTGTAGTACCTGGATGTTGGTGCATGCTTCCACCCACCAAGACACTGCAGAACCTGGCTGTGAGTGCATGCTTCCACCCACCGGAGGGGGGTCTGCAGTACCTGGATGCTAGTCCATGCTTGTCTTCCAGCAGGTGGAGCTTGTGCTTCAAGACTTTCACTTCCATCCTTCCAAGACAGATATGCCAGCATCAGCTCTTCACTCAAATGTGTCCCTTTGCAGCTCATCCAGTGCCCAAAAAAGCTTCCCAAGCCATCACTGAGGCTACACTGCCATCATGGTTCCATACCACTGTACTGCAGAGACACCTACACAACAGGACAGTTTGCTTGTTTAGGCTATCAGTACAAATTAACATTCACTTCTAAGAAATAAATAATGTTTTTATATGTCGTCCAAACGTTTTGCTTATTTTGAAGTATCTTAATATTTCAAGACTTAAAGAAAAAAAAAAATTATTGCTGCAAAATATGTTAGCAGTATTCTGGCCACAACCAAAACCAACAATCTTCCTCCCATAGCATAGAAATTCTCATACACATCACCACTGTTCAGTGAAAACCAGGAATCATCTACATTTCCCTTTTAAAATTCTATGTTCTAGGTGCAGTCCTTGAAAGACACAAATGATAACTTCACCATTGTGTATTTACAAATATGTGAAATTATTAAAAGTTATTTCTTAATGTAGACTGTTTAATACACCATTTAAGTGAATGATTTACATATTTTTAGATCTAGAAAAGTTAACAGAAAATATATTGGTCACAAAATCTAATATTTGTTTATCGGAAAGAAATAATTAATTCCAAAAAACTTAGGGTATTTGCCCCTTACTTCCCTGACAAATGGATCAAACTCCATGGTCTCAAATCAGTACAGACAAAGTAATATGTACAAGTATCAGTTATACAGTTGGCAAATGGATGCAGAAAGAATCAAACCCTGTTATCCTTAACTATAGAAGTGATTGGGCAGTCAGCTGCTGCTAAACCTTTTTGCTTTCTGTAACAGCATATTGACAAAATGATAAGGGTTTGTCTGCAAAAGTCAAACACTGAACGTTTTGGAGTGAAAGTGTAAAGTAATGATCAGAAGAACAAGAGGGGGTATTTCTCTGAAACACTGTTTTACAGGTCAGGGAAGCCCCTTTCCATCCCTTCACATCCCTCAATCCCTGATATTTATTGTAATTCACAGGTAACTACTACTCAGAGAACAGTAAAGGTACACACTTTTGTTTCACAACAAAAAAAAAAAAATCAGAAATTTGCCTTTCTCCTTTCTTTAGTAACCTCAGAAAAGGAAGGCACCTTTTTTTTAACACAATTGAATTTCTCTGAAACAAACATTTCTGTTTTGGAAAAGTGAGTCTCTCCCTTGTAAATCAGTCATATGTATCTTTTACACAACCCTTTATTGATTCTAAATTATGATACTACCTTCCTTTTAATTTGTCTTCATGTATATATGAAATGTATGGAGTTCACATATCAGCAAAAGGGCTTTTATTACTAATTTGTTAATCATTCCATGGTCCAAAGTTCAATCCTGGCATCCAGGATGAGGTCAGCATATTATCTCTGTGTCAATGTTTTTTATTTATCTTTTAATTTCTCCATACATCTAAAACATGCTAGCTGTCTGTCTACTCTAAGTTTTATATATGGATATTTATTTTATTTAACATTTGTTAACTGGGAAAATCCGACTTGGAACGTAGCCAATTTTCAGCAGAGGCCCGGGGAGAAATCCTCCAGACACATGTTTTTGAATGTTGGAGGAAACTGGAGCATTTGGAAGGAACCCACACAAATGAAGGAGGACATACAGACTCTGCACAGAAGGCACTCCAGCAGAGAAGCAAACCAAAGAACCTCTTGCTGTGAGGCAACAACACTACTGCTGCACCACTGGGCCGTCTAAATATTTATATATATATATATATATATATATATATATATATATATATATATATATATATATATATATATATATATATATATATATGTGTGTGTGTGTGTGTGTGTGTGTGTTTGTGAGTATATATATATATATATATATAGAGAGAGAGAGAGAGAGAGAGAGAAAGAGAGCTTGCAAGCGGGAGAACTGGGGATAGATAGATAGATAGATAGATAGATAGATAGATAGATAGATAGATAGATAGATAGATACTGCATTTGCTCTTGACTTGTGACCCAGCAGTCATGGATGCATGACGGATCAGTTGACTTACCAAGTTAACTAATAAATACTCCAATATGCAGAAATGCTTTATTATACTTCATGGTAGTAGATACTAAACTCTCGGCACCATAAGGCCTTGTGACTGTGCTGCTATCATTATGTTTTGCATTACATCTGTTTATCTGATGCATAACAGATGTGCAGTTATTGCTCAAACCCTGCAGCTCTTAAAGCCATGTGTTGTCTGAAATGTGCAACACTTGCTTTATTTGTATTTATCTTTACTGACTGTGCTGGTTTTAGTAGACCTGTAGCCTGTTTTTTTTTCCCCACTGGGGAAACCCAGAGAGGTATTTATACTAACTGTATGAAATTTACCAGAGCACCACTGAAATTCCCCTGTTATTTTAGTAAATGCTGTGGCATCTTTAGCATTCACTTAGGTTACCACCAGCTAAAGAAGACAGGTTCTTGGTTTAACGTCTCATTCATGTACCTCAATAGTGCTGCACCCCCTCCCCCTGCCTGTTGCACTCCTGTGTCAGTAATGATCTAAGCGCCTTTTGTGGGGATACAACCTACAGCCTTCTGATCTTTCCAGCATTAAAAAGGAATGTACTACCTGCTAAGCCACTGACAATGACAAGTGACGCATAAGTAATTTCACGTTGCAAAAAAAAAAAAAAAATTAGAGATTGCCTCTACTCAGAGTAACAGGGTTTGTTTAGTTTCTTTTTTCTCAAGGATAATAGATTTATTGCCTTTGTTCACTTAAAACCAACAGCAGGTATGTTAATATTTTCACAAAATGTTTGAGTCAGTAATGCAGTCGACCATTCCAAGTTCTGAATAAGGAAAAGCATTTTTTATTCTTAATCTGAGACAGACTTTTCTGATTTCTACTGATTCATTTGACCTTTAGCTTCCAATCGTCATTTTTCAAGACTATACTAGCATATTCAATGAGAGACTAGCAAGCACAGATGAATGGTTCTGGCATGCCAATGTAGAGGGAATAAACTGCACTATCCATAAGAAACATATATATTATTACTAATAATAATGATGAGTTATGTTTGTTTTTTTTTGCAAAAAAGGAAATGACTAAAAAACAAAATATTTTATTTTGCAGATGATGAAAGAGCCCCCAGTGTAAGAACTGAGCTGTATCATTCAGAATGAGATCTTCAGACCTTTGAAACTATATAAAACAGCTGGAACATCCACATAAAAGCCATTATAAATGGGCAAACATTATGGCATAAGCCCTGGTGGAAATCGTTCATATTTTATTAAGAACTGGGCTAAATCCTAGCATTCTAGGATCACTACTGGCCTGAATACTAGTGTATGAATGTGTAACAGTGTTTTGCAGTACATAGAATATTAAAACAACAAATAAACTATACCTTTCTGGTCTGTGTTCAGTACCTCTGATCTCCCTGCATATTGCATGACTCTCTAAAAAGAAGCATCCATCTACATTGACTTAGGGTTAGCATATAAAAAAGATTCATATTTATTACATTGTGTGTACTTTTAAATTCTAATGCATGAAAAGAATTACTCTGTGTGACTGGAAGGATACAATGTTTCTCTTTTCTTTTGAACTGCAATCATGCAGCCTTGAAAATTTCATGTCATTCCAAAGTTTAAATAATTAAGCCACTATAATGAATAGTGACTGTGTAAAGTCCTCGATACCTTATGGTCATTTGAACAACAGTGGACTGTGCTATGTTTAACTGCTGAAATAGCTCCTGTCTTATAATACTTCCAGTGTTGTATAGTGTGGCATGACTCACTACTTAAATAAGATCACTTTTGCAACAATTTTAGCACTTTCAAGCTGTTACCTTAGAGATATAATCACTAACTTATTTGAACTGGGAAAAATGCTTCACTCCACAGTACTTAATGAGGTATGCTTGCATTGTGTCAAATTTATGATTGTTGCTTACATGTGCTAAACCAAGAATGTAAAGCAATTATCCCTGAGCAGTGGAGTCTGCTCTCCTTAATACATATGTATAATTCAAAATCGGGGGCTGCCATGGGCTGCACAACTGTTAAATATGTACAATTAAATTCATCATGTTCTACATATTGCAGACTTAGGTTGAGAAGCTGAACTGCAGTACTGGACCTATCTGCTCATGTAACTGACATGATATATTTGAAACTCTTATGAAAAAAGATTTAGAACAAAAACATTTTAATGGTTTTCTATATTGTATTAAATGTACAGCCTGTAATTGAAATAATGCCTAAATCAAAGGGTAAAAAGATTATACAAACAAACCATTCAGTAAAACTACAAGAAAACCGCAGTTTGCTCCTTGTGTAAAATCAGCCTTCACTACACAAGATTTAAGGTTTTACACAGTGAAGATTCTAGCTTAGCTGTGTCTTTCTTGCAGTTTTTGCTAACTAAAATAATGTGGGATTCAATAAGACATTTTTGTAACAGAATTTAGCACTATCGTATAGAACATTTTTGTGATCTATAAGCAGGAATTAAGAGATAGCACAGCCCACATTGTGTATGGTGCAGCAGGCTTGTTCCCATGAAAAAATAATGTTGTTTTTTTTTTTTTTTGTTTAGGAAGATTCTGCTTAGCAGTTTTATATGCAATTAACTACAATATGGAATTGTCTGTTATTCACAGCATAGTTGGTGGAAGCTGACCTTAAATAGTGCAGTGAAGTTTATCCCATTTGCTGTGGTTCTGTATAGAGATGCTCTGTATCTCATTTATAGTTTAGATGACAATAAGATTATGGTCATTCAAGCTAATTACAGTGTCTCTAAACTCTGTACCATGCAGTTCTGTTAGCAACAAGAATGGTGCCACCACACAATGTTAATAGCCTTTTAGGGTAGGTATTTCACTTAGAGAATGAGCCTGATTGTTGTGGTTTTTGTTCTAACAAAGGACATTTTAATTAGCTGTTTGTATTCTTTGTTAAGTCCCAATTAGCATAAGGTCTTACTTTAAGAATAACCTTAGATGACTGAATGGTTAAGAAATGTGGTTTGGCACAGTAGGCAGAGGGAATCTATGTCTCTCAATTCCAAATCTAATTAATATAACACATTCAGCACTGATAACTCCACTTTCTGCTTTGCTTAATTTGCAGTAACAGTAAATTTTATTCCTGGCATGATCCTTCTTAAAGTTCCAGTAAAGCAAATTTCTTCTTGAGGGCTGGCTTTGATTAATTTGAAATGTTTCACCTTCACTGCATCCCCAAACTTGACTGAGCTATGTTAGTATCGGTTATAACAGCATAATTAGTAGTCACCATAACATACAACCTTATTCAACAAACAACACCCAAAGTTAGCCCGAACTCAGCCTTGTCCATTTCAGTTGGTAACTAGCTCTAGAGTAGATGTAATCCAATATCTACTTAGCATATGAACTAGAGGACAAGCCAATCAGGGCATAGGTTCTTTAAAAGATAAAGGCATCTCTCTCCTCTACAAGGCACTGGTTTATCTTCATCCTAACTGCTGTGTCCAGTTCAATGGTCATACAGATGAATAGAAAGTGGTATGGTAGAAACCATACAATGCAGAGTTACTGAAGTAATGAATAAAATGGAGGGTGAGTGCATAAAAAACACAGAAAGCTGGACATGCATAAATTACAAGACCAAAAGAGATGGGGGATGATTTAAATAAATTGCACTGTATAGGTCAAACTAAGTGTTTAATGTGAAAAAGAAGAACAAAGGTAGGAGAAAATGGACATTTGTGGTAGCTGAAATGGACACCTGTCAAGCTGGACACAAGTAAATGATACTTCATAGGGAGGATGGTATTGCCTATGAATGCATTTACCAAGGTAATGATACAGGTACAAAACTACTTGGAGTAGGTATAAGCAACAGCAAAATGAGGGCAAAGGAGGCAGAACTGTATCAAGGCAAGCATCGCCATTTAAAGGACTTGACAGATTACAGGACTTCTTCTGGGACTGTTTTGAAGTTTGTGTATGTTTACATTATGATAACATTTAAGTTATTAGAACATGAGAAGATTATCAAAGGTTAGAAAATTACAGATTGCCTTTAACAGAAACCATTTACATAAAATGGAGGCTGACACAAGCATTGCATCACATCTGATTGGTGAAATAAATGAGCTAAAAATTAAGATTGCGACAAAGTGACTTTTGTCATAGCTGCACTAAAGCTTATGAATGATGCTTGTCCTGAGATCATACATGACTTTTTTTTAAGAACGGATGCTCTATTCTGATACTTCAGGTGAATTCCACTGTTAAATAGGTCAAGCATTGTCTCAGGGGTGGTGGAGCAACTGAAAAGGCTGCAGCAGGTTGGCATCTCTGTTACCATTACAGAAATAACAACATAACATGTAGAGAGGTTACTCTTTGACATTTAGTGTGTTGAACTGCTTGATGCAACCTAGATTACTCTTATCCCTTGCACCGCTTTATTACTTAACTTCAATCATTATTGATTATGGAGTAATTTTTGATCTCTGCATATTGTTTGAATGTTTGACTTAACAACTTGCACATTTGTTTCAGGTGTAAGTCTTTTTGATGCTGAAAATTTGTTTTATTTGTTATGAAGAAATAACAGTGGAATCTTCATTTCAGGGAAGTTGCATAGTATTTGCCACACTGGACTCCACTGCAAGATAGCACTTGAATATGTCTTAAATTGTTTCAACTGCTCTTTAAAACTTCAGGTCACATACTCCAATTATCCTCTGTTAGGAAAGTATGCATTTGTAAACACCAGGACTGTTAGGGCTGAATATAGGAAAGAGTTATAGGACATGTATACAATGAAAAATTCCTTAACACCATGCACAGCACCTTTTTTATATCAAGACTTTTGTAAAAAGGTTACTCAGCAAATAGAATTCAGGTATTTCTTAAACAGGAAGAAAAGTCGGTCCATAGAGTCAGGCACTTAATTTAATGAAAATTAGCCATTTCAGTGATTACAGCACCCCCTGAACTCTCTGTTATACTTTGAATACCAGTGCACCAAAAGTAACATGTCTGCTTGAAAAATCAAACGAACAACTAAAGAATGAAGCACAAGTGCAGGCTGAATGAAAGGAATAAATGAAATTTAACTGAGTGCTTTCGTCACAATTATAATGACTTCTTCAGTCTGATTCTGAAGAAGTCATTGTAATTGTGATGAAAGCCCTCAATTAAATTTTCTTTTATTCCTTTCATTCAGCCTGCACTTGTGCTTCATTCTTTAACATGTCTGCTTCTTGGCTACTAGATTTGTTTCTGCATTCAGCATATCTTTTCTGACTGTAGAGTGACACTGGACTCCCAACCAAGCACACATACACAACCATAGTACATGTATATTTGATTTATTTATCTTACAACTATGTGGGTGAACTCACTAGACACAAATGCCTCCTCTCATGAGTGACTGAGGAATGCTTTCTTGTTAAGTAATTCAGTGTCACACAATATGGAAATGGAGACCAAAACTCATACTTGCAACTACAGATTAAAGCTCATTAGAATGTTCTAGAGTTAATCTTCTTCAGTAAATTTCAGTATGCATGGTGATTTCCTTAGTGCAGCACAACAGATAGTCTGTAGTTTGACACTGGTCTTCAAGAATATGGCTTCCATCATAATCTAATCATGTGTTTGTGATGCAAACAAGATGAAATGAAGAATCAAAGCAAACACGTGGCTTTATTTCAGTTTCAAATTCAAGTTCCAATTTATTTAGGTGATTGTGTCTGAGCACTTCACACTGACAATTATAACATAATAAAAAGCAGATATACTGTATGCAAAGCATACAACAAAACCATAAAAAGGTTGGTAGCAAAACAAGAAATAAATAGATACATTGCTGTACTAAATGTTATTATATACTTCCGAGAATAAATATATATAGATATATTTTTTTAGGTGTAATTTAAACACACAAAATACAGCACTCCCTCAGCCACTGGGAGAGGAGGTTCCAAACGTGCAGAGCCTGAGGACTAAAGGATCTAATACCCAAAGTCTCCAAATATACCCAGAGAACATCTATCAACCTCATGGAATAAGGCTAAAATGTTAAAGAGGGCAGTAGAGAACCAGGAGATCATACAGATATGAAGGACAAACATCACATAAAACTAAAAAAAAAAAAAAACTAAAAGCAGAACTTTAAAGGTGCTAAAAGACTTGAACTGGCAGCCAGTGTAGACTCTATAGACCTGGACTAATATGAAAGTAACTTAGAGTACCTGCAGTAGCCAAATGACAGGGTTCTGCTCCAGCTGCAGACAATTAAGTGCACTTCTGGGATGCCCCAGGTAAAGGAAATTATAACAATCAAGGTAAGAGAATACTAAGGCTTGATTGAACCACCACCAACAGATTATACAGAAGATAGTTAATGTGTAAGATATTGTGAAGGTGAAAACATGATGTTTTCATTACAGATGATACCTAGCCCTAATGTTATACTGTATTACCAAAACACAAGTGCCAGTAAAATGCCTGTGGATAAATGTTTGATAGTTGTAACACTTTTATGTACAGCAATTATTTTGTCATCCAAAGATTTTCCCCATCCTTGCTGTCCCCAATGTGTAATTATATAAGTATTTCTTACATTCAATTTCCAAGTAACACCATAGTCTTCATATTTCCCTGTTTCAGTGGTGCCATGTGTGCCCATGGATTAGGAAGCACCACAGATGCTCAACAGCTTAGTAGAATAAAAGTAATTTCTCATGAAGTGCATCCCAGCAATGTCATCAAAATATTAATCATGTTCTTACCCACAATAACCATACCTCACTCCATTGCTTGACATTCTGCCTCTACAAACCCTCATAACATCATCACAAACAGAAGAATGATATAATTTAAGCCATTTACAAATAATGTTGGCATAGTTAATTTATTACCTAGTTAACAAAACTGATCAATTTCAGACCCAACCTGATGCTGAAAGCTAAGGGTACCTGCAATATATTTGTACGTGTAAGCAACTTAGACTAGTTAGTTCAACTACTGTGTTTAGAGTGGAACCAGGAGTCCCACAAATACACACTAATAAGGAGGTGTCATGCAAACTCCACATAGACAGTAGATTGAGGTCAAGACTGAACCATGTATCATGGAAGAATAGAGCAGTACACTTAGCCACTGTGCCATCCCTCACAGAATAATTACATGTATGTGTGGATGTTCAAAACTTGTAAGGATATACATTCTGCTAAAAGACTACGCGTGTTGAGACTAGTACTGTTACTATGGAACTTAAATTGTAAAATGGAATCATATACTGCTGCGTGGTTGCCGAAATCTTACTTAGGCTCACTGGACAAAGCAGTCAGGTAACGTGCACCACTTTCACTTGCTGCCATACGAATAGACTTATGCAGAGAAAATATAGACAGCAATGCTTAACTCCATCCTCTTCAGAGAATTATGGCCGTACCTCATAAGGCTAGTTTATACTATGGAGTAGGTCAGTGGTC